>NW_015506093.1:435732-458751 GCF_001515645.1 Sinocyclocheilus grahami | reverse complement strand
GTTAGGTTTTTATGTAATCTAGATTAGCCAATAAAATTCATGTTTCATTTATAAACAAGAAGTTTCTTGGCTCATATAATTTTAAGGTTAAACCTATGCCAAAACGATCCTTGCTTGCTACTTATCTCGTAGCTTACTTATAATAATTACCTCTGTTAAGAGCTTACAAATAATCATAACAGTATTTCACCCGTGGCCAGGGAGAATACAAAATTTACATATTCAATTGGTAATATACACTGACATCAACTTCTCGCTGGCCGAGTAGCTGATAAAAGTATAAACTATTGAAAGTCAAAGTCAGTTTTAATCAGGTGGACTTGGGACATTCAGACCCGAGTTCTAGCAAAACCTGAATGTGGTAATAATCATTAATTCCCTTACAACTAAGTAAAAATTATTACATAAGTTTAGAAGTATCGTATCGGTATCGATGATACTGGCTTGTAAAAGTATCGGTATCGTAACGAAGACAAAATAAGTGGTATCGCCCATCCCTAGAGTCAAGTCATCAGGTTTCTGATTGGCCAACATGGCTTTACGGTCAGGGTTATATCGCCACCTGTTGGTTTGGCATGCTATTAAGAGCACTTCATAGCATGTTTTTGAATTTTCATGGAGGAAAATCTTTTTTTTACACTTCGTTTTTCTTAAACACTTGTGGACAAGGCCTGACTCTGTGACAGGTACACTATTGCACTTGTGATGCAGATAACTCTGATACAAGTCGGAGGAAACGCAAGTCATGATAAAAAGGCTCAAAGACATGTAACAGCAGGTTAAAAGTGGTTGATTCAGCAAATGTTTTTTGTTAACACTATCGGTTAGGGTAGGGTAAAGAGTTCCAGGTAAGACGTTAACAATTTAGCCCAACTCACCGGCCATTTCATTTCCTATCAGCCGTGATTCTTAGGCTATAACCACAAAAAAATAAATAAATAAACAAATAAATATATAAAATTAATTAATTAATTAAAAATGAATGTTGTAAGTCATGTATAACTGTTTCAGAGAAAATGTACACACTATTTAGCGCTGATTACTGCAAATTTCACATTAAAATTGATATCGATAACTAACTAACTAACTACAATGGGTATAGAAAAGAATCATCTTCCTCCCTGGGAGTGACTTTAGTGGCATATTCGGGTGATTGAGAACGAGTGAGTGGAGCTGAGAGGTCTGGGTTGACTACAACTTCTCATTAAAATAGCTTAAACTGATTCACAGACCCTCCCTGGATCAGGACGTCGCTCCAAACCGGATGAAAGAGCCGGAGGAAACTGGTCAGAGAGATGACCAAGAGGCCTACAGCAACTCTGAAGCAGCTGCAGGAGTTTATGACAAAGAGTGCTCATTGTGTGCATGTGACAACAATATCACAAATTCTCCACAAATGTGGCTTGTTTGGGAAGGTTGTGAGAAAAAAAGACACTCCTCAAGAAAGGTCACATGCAGTCAGACTGAGCTTTGCCAAAACACACCTTGAAGATTCTGAGGCCACATGAGACAGACAGTCCACAAACACCCACCATCAGATTGAACTGAACTTCGGCTTTATGTCTGAACAGTTCTGCCAAGAAGAGTGGGCAAATATTGCAAAGTCTTTATGTGCAAAGTTAGTAGAGACAAATCCTAACAGACTAAAGGCTGTAATTAAAGCAAAAGGTGCTTTTTTGTAACAAAATACTGACACAAGGGGCTGATCCTTTTTCCAACTCAGTGATTCATGTTGGTGTTTTATCTTTCACTTGGATGTTATAAGTTGCACTGAGTAAGTACAGCCAGATATAACAAAAACTATGTCTACCTTCATTTCAGGCTGCAAAGCAACAAAATGTGATTATTTTAAAGGGGGGCGATTCTTTTCTGTACCCACTGTAAATAAATAAATACATCGTTTAATTAATTAACAGATCATTTTTCCTCTTTAAAGCACAGCAACAATGGTTGAAGGATGTTTTTCAAATCATGAGCCTTTTTGATGCCTTTGGATTGTGTGTGTGTGTGTGTGTGTGTGTGTGTGTGTGTGTGTGTGCGTGTGCATGTTTCTGCAATGGGGATGTTAATTTGAGTGTGTGTTACCCTCTGTTATATATACAGTATATGTATCGGAGGGATTCTGATTACCCTGAAGATTATCTTTCTGATAATGACTGTACGTTATCATGCTTATTCAATAACTACTTACCAAATAAATACATTAAAAAAAAAAATACATGGCCATGAAATAAACTGACACAACAACACAACAGAAATGGTCCAGCTCCCTATAGAGGATGTGTTAAACTAATGATTTATACCAGACGTAATGGTCAAACGAAATCCAAATTTTGGACATTGTACTGTAGTACCATTTTTTTAACCATTAGCCAAAGTCATTTATGTAGTTATGCGAAGATAAAATGTCATTTAGAGGCGGTGTCTCCCATGCCGATGTCCAGAAAAGCACCAATCAGTGTCCCTTTAGCCAATCCTGCAAGCCTTTTCACATATTCTTCATGAACAATGCATCCTTTCTCTCTTTTCTCTTATAAAGACAGATTGCTCTTGATTATATTCTTGTCAATCTCCACTTGATTTCTTTCCTCCAGCTTTTGAAGCATCTCAGTGGTGTAGTGGCCATTCACTTTTACCATCTCCTCTATCTTGTCCAGCAGGTTTTTGACCTGAACCCCGTTGCTCTTGTACTCTCTACTGCTGATGACGTGACGGCAACCTCCACATTTATCAGCCAGCTATAGTTTTCAACTTTTCTGAACAAATTTCCCAATTCTTTGATTTTTATTTTCTTCACCATGAGTGAATAAAACTACTGAATGTTTAAAGGCATACAGTTTTATCCACAGTCTCTGTTTCTTGTTTTGTGTACCTCCCGACCTTCAGGACAATAACTAAGGCATCAACAGCTGGAGCGCTTTCGATCATACATCTTACGTTCTCATGTTTTATCTTCATATCATCATCATCATGAGTATCAAAAATTCCAGGTGTGTCAATAACTGTGATCTTTCTTCCATCAACCATGCTTTCACTGCTCCAGTAGTACATTCAGTTGTCACAGATTCAGGTGAATCAATGCATATTTTCCAAGAATTGTGTTCCCAGCACTGCTTTTGCCATCTCCAGTAACTGGTAACAACTAATTACCTATAATAGAGTAATATTAGCTCTATTGTTAGCAGGCAACAGTTCATCTATTAAAGTGGTCATATGATGCTATTTTAAAGATCATTATTTTGTGTATTTGGTGTAACAGAATATGTTAACATGCTTTAATGTTCAAAAAGCACATTATTTTTCAAATACTGTACATTATTGTAGGTCCTCTATGCCCCGCCTCTCTCAAACGCGTCGTTTTCAACAAAGCCCCCACACAGTGATGATGCAGTACACAAGCCGCGGTTAAGACAGCTGATGTGCTATGCTTTCTGACAGACAGTTCACTCTCCTGTGATGTGACCCTGTTCCCCTCTCACACACACACACACACACAGACGCAATGCGTTACTCTGCGATGCGCAAAACTCCGCATTTGAACAGTCAATAGCAAATACTTAAACTAATAACAAAACATACTTACAGTCGCTGATTCAGAAGCGCCAGATTGTCATAGCAAAGTCGGAATTTACCCTTTTTTATTTTTTAGAAATAGCCTGTGCGCACAGCCAGCCTTGTACTCTTCTAGGTTAAAAAAATGCGTTGCACAAATTCGAACATCTGGGTTGTGCTGTTCTGTTGTAAATAAATCTTAACCAATGATTCCTAAGTGCATCTACTTCCGGAAGACCAAATAAAGTGATTTTGCTTTCACCTAGAAACACAGCGTCTCCCTGACATGCTGCTTCAACACTACTGCTGTTCCTGAAACCACGCCTTCTTTCTTTGCATGCACATTTGAGCGGCATTATGCTAATATTTCCACATAGCGACCTAGATATGTGGGGGCGTGTTAGAACGAGCCGTTTTAGGTAGGCGTGGCTGACTCTGAACTTTTATAAATAATATCTCTTTGGATTTGAGACTTTAGTCTTTGCAACTTTACAGATCTTCTTTATGCACCAAGAGTTTGTAACACTTCAAAGAGAAAGGAAAACTTGAAATCGCATCATATGACCCCTTTAAATTATTATTAATAATAATTAGTCAATGGAAATAATTACACATTACTCAGGGAATCCTTAAAAATCCTTAAATTCCTTAATCAATAGACTGGCATGCTATATGCATACAAACAAATATTTAACACTAATTAGGTGCAAAAGAACGCTCTTACATTCAATTCTAAGTGGCATACAACTTCATATTACATATAACTCACATTATATAACTTCTTGAACATTAACTACGTGAAAATAAAACAATGTCTTCAATGGATGAAGCGAACAGTCGGAGCATGAACGTATAGTAAAGATAGCTCATTCCATTAGTTTACTCTTGAGACGTCTGACCTTCTTCAGCAGCTTTGCTCCATCAAGTTCCAAAAACACTTCATAGCTGTACTCCAGGTTTTTGAGATTCTCAAGGTTGAAAGATCAATCCCATCAACAGTATGCACTTTGTGGTTCTGTCTCTAACAACACACATCTGCTGGGCCTTCCTCGAACTGTGGGATTGTGAATCACCAACAGCTTCATTATTGCATTTGCGTGGCCTTCGAGTTCATCCTCCTGTTGAAAAGAAAAACAAAAAGCAAATACATTTTTATGTAAGTTCAAGCAAATTAGCATGCTGTTTGAATACAGTTTTCTTAGTCATGCCAATTATTTGAACACAAGCAGGATTTCTGTATTAATCAGCGCTATAAACAGCTAACAAATTAAAATCAAAACCCAAATTCCTGATCCCAGTATCCCATAATGAAACAAGTATCAGTCTAACACCTTGCTGTAGATGGAAATAGCTTGTCATGATTCAAAGTAGATTTTTATGCTGGAACAGATCACCCCCTTCAGAAAGCAATGTCACCAAAGAACAAAGGAGTAACAGAGCTGCCACTACCTGTCAGGACCTCGGGCTGATCAGCCTGGCTTTGTCTGTCTGCTTGTGTTCATGTTGTCATGTGCATCTAGCACATGGCTTCTGTTTTGTTTTGTGTTTTTTCATTTGTCATGTCTTGGCCCCACCCCTTCGTTTCACTTTATTAGTCTATTTGTCTCACCTGCCACTGCTCGTTATCCTGTTTATTGATTGCCCTACTTATTCCTCTTGTGTGTGTCATACTTTGCCAGATTGTTGTTTGCTCTTGAGCTCTCAGCAGCGTCATCTGTCTATGTGCTCTTGGCCTGCCTGGGATACTGAGACCTGGTTCTGTTGGCTTTGATATTTGGATCTCCCTCCTACCTGACTCTGGCCTTTCAAGCTTATACATCTGGTTGTTTTTGGAGATTTCATCTGGTTACCTCTGCCTGTCCTTACTTCAGCAGCAGCCTGCACCTATGTGGTTTTGCCTCCTAGAATCTTGCCATTTTGTGACTGTTGCCAGGCAAAGGATACATTTTTTGACCATTTTGAGAAGTTTTTTGCTAAGTTTGTTTTTTTGTAAAGAAAAATAAATCCATATTTTTTACCTGCATTTGGGTTCTCTCTCTGTAACTACCCCTGACACTACCTGACTATATGGGTGAACCTTTCAAATTGTCATAATTAAATGTCCCCCATCTGTACCTTTCATTCATTTCTAGCAAACCAATGAACCATCAATATCAAACATTAGCTTGCCAATGTTCCCCATTAAAGGTTGAATACTTAATATTAATCAATGCACAATAAAAAAAAGTCAAAACTCCCATTGCAACATATTTTCCACAACTAGCCATTCTAAACTGTTGGTAGCAGTAACATGATTCCCATTGCTAGCATGATGGCATTCTAAAATGCTGTCGATGTCTTTTTTATAAAGGTGGGCCATGATATACTTACTACTCCAATAAAAAACTAGACTAAACCCTCAAAACTTAAAATCAAGCATAATTGTTGTTCACACGTGTAATTCTTAAAAGGTTAGTTCACCTAAAATGTTAATTCTGCCATCATTCACTCTCCCATGTTGTTCCAAACCCATAAGACTTTGGTTAATCTTCAAAACACAAATGAAACATACAATTGATGAGGGTTTAAATTATGTTTACCCATAGTAATAATAATGTTTATTCTAAAGATGTAATGTGACCAGTCATGCTTTATTTATCTTCTTCTTATTATTATTTCAATGCTACTTTGTATAAATATATTAATTAGCATACTTTTATTGTGACTTTTTTATAACTTGAATGAATCCCCTGATTAAATTTATTCGTATTGTCATAAAATGTTAACTCAATTTAATAATACACATTTTAATTGAACACAATTTTAATTGTTTTAAAGATATGCATTTAATCTGAACAGAGAGATACATTCAAAGATACAAAATGTGCATCTGCATATGTATACTATACACACACACTAGATAGATAGATAGATAGATAGATAGATAGATAGATAGATAGATAGATAGATAGATAGATACACTCTCAGAAAAAAAGGTACAAAAGCTGTCACTGGGGCGGTACCTTTTCAAAAGGCACACCTTTGTACCTAAAGAGTCCATATTGGTACCTTAAAGATACATATAAGTACCTAAAGTGTACATATTAGTACCTAAGAAGTACAAAAAGTGTCCCTTTTGAAAAGGTACCGCCCCAGTGACAGCTTTTGTACCTTTTTTTTCTGGACGATCTTTCTTTCTGGCAGCGGAACACTGGCTGTTGGAAACAAACATTTTATAATGTGAGCTTTAATTCTAAAATCCTGAAGTTTTATTTATTTATTTATTTTTCCCCCTAAAACGTTCAGTCACTGTACTCTCACAATGTCTCATTTTACACAGTAAATGAAACATTGTGCAACAATCATGACTTACAGGTGCATCCCATGATCCTTCTCTGTTGATGAAGTACGTCTCTGTAAGTGAAATGATATCCAGGTTAGTCGGCATTAATCAATCAGTTCATCAATTCTCCACCCCGCTAAGATCATCACAGCTTTCAAGAAATGACTGAACACACCTCTTTCACATGCGCTGCAAACATCATTAACAGCTTTAACTTGTCAATGCTGGCAGATGGCCATGGTATAAGTGGGATAATGCACTAGCTGTGCATTAAACGATTTATACAGTATATGCTCATGTGTCACTTACTCTGCCGTTATCACGGTGCAATGTGACGCTCAGCTCAATATTCCTCAATAGTCGCTCACGGCCCGAGCGAACGCTCCACTCAGGTACTGTCTCACGCTCACAGAAAAAGCAAAGTCCACTCAATAAAACACGCAGGCGTATAAATAGTACGCCAAATAAAAACGAAAACTTGTATTGATTTGCAAAAATGGACTTTGGCGTGCATATGATATGCATGTGTTTGGCGTGCATATAATACGCAGTTTTCGCGTGCATATGATACGAAATTTGTTGGCGTGCATATGATACGCATCTACCCCACAACCCTAAACCTACCCATCGCGTAGCATATACACGCCAAAGTCCATTTTTGCGTATCAATACCACAAGTTTTTGTTTTTATTTGGCGTACTATTTATACGCACTTTCATGAGATCGGGTTGCACTGAACAGAGGTGCTCACCAGTCACATTTGTTGTGTGTGTTATACATTGGAGGTGAACATCAAACTGGATATTACCACACAGATAACGTGGAGGAGGCACGAACAACAAGCATGTAATTTACTTCTATAGATGACATAACACACACACACACATGTATATGTTGATACTGATCTATAAAATGGTTATACAATTAATACAATGTCATTTTCCCATGTAGCACTTTCTCTCTCGGCTGGCGAGTCATTATTTAAAGACCCAACCAGAACTAGTTAATTATACACAGACATTCAGAAAGTGCAGGCAGTAGATGCTTTTAGATACACAATACATATTTCAAATTTTTATGGACAGACTATAAGCAGAAATGAAACTGAAATGCAATATAATCAGAAAAAGAAAAAAAGATAAGTATCGTTCATAAGTATTCTATAAGTATTCTTCAGAGTAAACTGAAGCAAAACTTAAAAATATGTTTGTTTTTTTCAGATGCCATGACAAACAACATATGCTACTTCAATATACTTGTCTTCAAACAATCTGTATTGTATAAAGCATTATATAAATAAAGGTGACTTGACCTGACTTTAAAAGAAACCCAGCCCTGCTACATGCTAAATGTGCATAAAATGGGAAAATGAATCCTTACAAATTAAATGTGTGACTAAATTGTCATACAGACATGCATTAATAAGAAAACAGTAATAATACAACATAACCAAATTAATCTAAATAGCATTTTTGATTTACAGTTAGTCCACGACTTTTAATGCTGCCACTAATCGATAACACTGAAGATTGTCTTAAAATGTTACTGAATATTTATTTTAAATGTTTTATTTGATTTGATATCCATACATATTTTTATATTCAAATTAACAATTTCTTACTTTTTTTTTTTCTTAAGCATAGTTGTTGCTCTTTCAAGCATATTTTTTGCATTCTCAAGCGCAGTTTGTGCATCGTTCATTAAAGCGATTGCATTCTCAGAGCTGGTCATTGCTGTATCTTCTGCTTTCCGTCCAGAAAGAACTCTTATAACAGCTCCTCCAAGAGCTGCACTAACAACAACAGCGGCAGATGCTGCTTTGACACTCGCAGCCACTGTTGCTGCTGCTTCTCCTGCACCCAGAACATTTGCTCCAGCAGCTATTTCAGCAATATTTTCTAGACTTGCTGAAATGGTTTTTATTAGACCTGAACCTACTAGATCACAAGAACCCAGAAAAGCATTAACCAGCACCCGTGATGCTGTTCCTGCAGCCCGCCTCACAATTGTTTCATGAACATTGTTCTTTGCTTTTAATTGTTTCATTTCTGAACTCATTTTGTGTGCTTTCTTTTCTTTCATCTTTTCTTCAATTTGGTTCTTCAACTCTTGAAGCAGAGCGTTGGTGTAGCAGCTGTCCTTTTTCAGAATGGCGTGGATGGTGTTCATCACTTTTTTTGTGTGTCCTTTTTTTTTGTATTTGTTGTCAATGACATGACAGCGACCTCGACATTTCTCAACCAGCTGCTTTAGTTGTGAATTGGTCTCCACAAATTTTTCAATGGTTTGGTGTTCTTCTAGTTGCGTACCAAAAGTGAATAAAATCATTGTGTGTTCAAAGACCTCCTCTGTCAATGTGTTCAGAAGGTGTTGCACCATCTTCCTTTCATTTGTTGTGAATCTTCCAACCTTTAGGACAATGATAAAGGCGTGAATGCCTTCCGAACATTCAATCAGAGCTTTGATTATCTCTGATTTCATCTTCTCCTCATTTTCTGTGTCAAAGAAATCAGGGGTATCAATAACTGCCATTTTTATTTTTTTTATGATTTTCTCTTTTCTCTGACATTCAGTTGTAACAGAATTAGCCGAAGCGTTAGTGATGAATGCTGTTTCTCCAAGAATCATATTCCCAACGCTGCTTTTGCCATTTCCTGTGCTTCCAATAAGGACAACATTTTTCGTTGTCTGTGCCATGATGTCAGTCTCTGTGATATGCAGGTTATTCTTGATTCTGGACCTCCTTCAAATCTAGAAACATTCATGGATAGTAATCATTTATGATGTTCCTCCAACCAACAGTTTATTTGTCTGAGCACATTCAAATGCATATTTTCTTACTCATTGTACTATTCAGTAAAACAGTGACTCAAAACGGTTGTTTTTTTTGCACTGGTATGGGTGGGGTAAAGGAAATTACTTAATGAGAAGCGTTTTGTTTTTTTTAAGATTAACAAAATTAAGGTTTGTTTTTTTAGTTGTTCACCAAAAGTGAACAAGATCAGTGTGTGTTTCAAGACTTCCTCTGTCAATGTGATAAACTAAGTGACCTTTCCTTTGAAGACATCTGTCAAATATTGTGAAATATTTACCATAAATGGTAGTTTCATGTATCATCTGCTGACACAGATAAACTTATAACTTTAAAACATGTTTACATTTAAATACGACTATGGATTTCACTCTGAGATTTCTTAACCACACTGTGTGTATGAATATTTGTTACATAGGCTTATAATTTGACCAAATCATTTTTACTAGTGTGTGTCTTTCTCACATTACCTTTACTAAGTCATTTTTATCACTAAATAAGGACCATTCAGAGCATTAATTCTGTTGAATACTTCATATAATCTCACCAGACAAACACTCTCTTGAGATATTGGCATATAGGCCTAAACTGGTGTAGGATCTGTCTCACAACAGACCCACCTACATGATGGAGACACACACATCAAACCAGCACATTCCATGGAAGGTTGTTGAGGTTCGTCTCCCCAACTATTCTATTGTTACTTGTAACAAATTTCAAATTTCTGCTATCGACTTCGGTAACACTTTATTTTAAATTGTCCTTATTACACATGTTAAATGTATTTACTATTATAATAACAATAAGTTATGCATTTTACATGCAAGCAACCCTGAGCCAAACCCTAATCCTAACTCTAACCATATAGTTTTATTTACTGAGTAATATTAATTAACAGTAATAGTAATTAATATATTACTCAGTACTTAAATATTATATATTATAATTGCACTGTAATAAGGGCACCTTAAAGTGTAACCTTGACTTCTATGGGGATCTGTCTTCGAGATATCAACTATTCAGTTCTGACTAGTATACAATTCTATTGTGAATAGTACATAATTTGTATGTACTAGTAGTTATTCATTAGGTACTAGTATTTTTAGATACTAGTACTTAATCATTAGATACTAGTATAATTAGATACTCTTATATATAATAGACACAAGTTCTTATTTATTACATGTTAGTTCTTATTTATTAGATACTAGTACTTATTCATTAGGTACTCGTACCTATTAAATACATACTAGTACTATATTTGTAACATACTCATACTTATTAACTAGTAGTATTTATTCAATAGATACTAGTACACATTTATTAGCTACTAGTACTTATTTTAAATGTTACTAGTACGATTTTATATTTTACTAGTCAAAATTTTAATTGAACTCTTCTGTGGCCATTTGGACTATTCATAGCATAAGACAAGGAAGTTATTTTTACTTTCATCGACAGCTTGTAAGACACAGTTAACAAATGCAGTGAGCAGCGCTGTCATCGGAAACCACCCTTAATAGATGAAAGATAGTACGACAAAGATATTGCTTTCCTCAGCAGACATTCAAACTAATGTTTTATTGTGAATATGAGATTGAGCTGAAGAATGAAAGCTGTATCAGATGCAGGTAATCACACTCGCTCAGTTCATCTCTCTCTCATAATACTCTATAGAATACAGTGAGCTTTTAATAAAGTGATACAATAAGCTTTCAATGAAGCAACTATCAACGTTCGTTCCTCTGTTACTAGTTCTAAAGTGACATTTACAGTACAGCCCTGATAATATATTTATTGTTTTGACAATATCATAAAGACTTTTTTTATTTTTAAGTTAAGTAGATCCAAAAACCAGTTCATGCACACCAGCCAAACAGCCACAATACCGACGACATCCACCACATGGGATCATGTCTTTTTGGAGAGTATTTATAATTCCTTACAATAATAATATTTTAATGATCTTTCTGTATTTTCTACAAACTTGTTCTACTACCTCTGCCATGTTGCACCTTCTTTCTCCTCCCTTCTCATAATCTTCTTCTTACTGTCTCTTTATTACGGTTTCCTGTCTAATCTCTCTCTTAAGCCTTGTTTCCACTGAGTGGTACGGTTCAGTACAGTACAGTATGGTTAGCAATTATTTCCATTTCCATTGTCAGAAGTTGTGAATGGTACCAAAATAGCGAACCATACCATACCACTTTTTTGGTTCCCTTCTGTTGGGGTGCCAGCAATTCAAAAGCATAAAGAGTTGTCTGCTCTCCAATCGCTCTCACTGTACTTTGATGTCATACGTTGACTGGTCTGCGCAGCGCCAATGCTTCTCGAACAAGCCTAGTGTTGCGCTTTCTTCTTCGTGCAAGAATGACATCGATCACTACTTTATATAGACTAAGCCAGTCAAGTAAGGGTACTGTTGGTGGTGGAAGCGAGCCTTTATATGTTGGTTTATTAATATTCAACAAACTATTAGCATACTGAGCAGAAATGCACATTCAAAAAGTACTAGTTCTATTAAGTTCAGGATATCTTTGGTCAACAAATTTACTAATAATTAAAAAATAAGTACTAGTTTTAATTTTTCTTAACAAGTATAATTAAATGCTAGTCACTATTGGAATAATTACTAGTATCTAATAAATAAGATATAGTATCTAATGGCTGAGTATCAGTACTTAATGGAAATAGTGTCTAAAAAAAAATAAGTACTAGTACCATGAAAATAGATACTAGTATGGTTTATAGATTAAATGTTAAAATGGCTTGCCATAGGCTTGTGTTGTTTTCAGTAAGTCATTAGTGGGAGGTTCACTTTCTTGTTCAGCCCTTACAAAATTATCCTGAAGGACAAAGTGAATTTGACTGAACTGACATTATCAGATGAGGGGAAACAATTGTTTTACTGAATTGATCAGAGTAATGACACTGTTTTCTTCAAAAGAGGTTCTTAGCAGATTTGAACTTGATTCAAAATTGTTGTACTTCACACAGTTTACTGAACCAAATCTGACTTGAGCTGTATAATGATACTAGTGTCTTACAGTCTAAAGTTGCTTTACAGCTCAATTTTGAATTTGTCTCATATTTGATGTTTGTATCGATTCTGTTATTTTCCTGTTTATTAAAGCTGCTTTGAACACAGTCTCTATTGTATAAAGCACTTTAGAAATAAAGGTGACTTGACGACATTCATTTACATTCTTTACATTTATGCATTTAGCAGATCATTTTGTCCAAAATAACTTGACAAAAGAGGAACAACGTTATCTGTATCATTCGGGCTTGGGCCTAGAAATGGAAATTCTCTCATCATGTTGTCATTAAAATGGCATTTCCTTTTCTGGGAAAGAGCCATTGTCTGCTCTTAGTCAAAATATCTGCAACAGTCTAACTCTCTTCTAAATGTGCTCACAATGTATTTTACAGCAGGCCCAGTTCTAGGATTTTGTGACTGGTGGGGCATTATTTTGCAGTCAGCATCTGTGTTTACACATTTATCCCCTAGAGCATCTCCTAATCAACGTCTTGCTGATGATGTTGAATAATGTCTCGCTTGTAATGGCTGGACAAACCAGACACATTATTTGTTATAAAAAATACAATAAATAATACATTTTGACCTGAAACTTCACAAGCACATTGTGGAGAGCCATAAGATTAATATTACTGGAATACAGTTTGTAGTTCGGGAGGAAGAACAAGGAAGTCAGGTGTGGCGGGTAAACCTTTTTAGTTTCCCCCAAAACAAAATAGAACAAAAATAAAGTGCTGCTCGGCTCTCTGCCTCCACAGTCTTGTATACATATACGGACACACACACACACACACACACACACACACACACACGCACACTGCTCCGACTCTCTCTCCCTCAGATACAGCCCCCTCTCCCAGGTCTGCCGGCGCTTATCTCTCGTCTCTCTCTCCCACAATCACTGGAATTACAGACAGGTGTTAATCATTATTCACTTGACCTCCTTCTCATCATTCATCTCCAAACCCTTTCTCCCGCTGCAGCCCTTCGCCTTCCCACGCCCCCCTTGCCACAATTACATCTTGAAAAAAGGGGCATAACAGGTGCCCTTTAAAATAACTCACTCTTTGAATATTAATAAAACTGGTTCAGGGATTTATATACATTCAGTGGTGAAATGAAGATCAAATGAAATAATGACAATGAATGCCCCATATTTTACTGTCAACCCTATTTAAGAGGCAAAAGAGAATTGTCTCTGGGGCCCCCTAGTGCTCGGGGCCCTGGGCTGCAGCCCATGTTGCCCATTAGGATAATGCGGCCCTGCTCAGCGGTCTTTCAGCACTCAATGTCAAAATGATTGAGATGACCAATCAAATCAAAGTAGGTGAGGTTTACTCTTCAGAAGCAGAGTGCGAATTCCAGCTCGAAGCATTACTTTTAACATTGAAAGAGAGCAAGGCAAGATGATGAAGTAGCAAAACATCCAAGTATATTATTGAACACTATTATATACATATATATATCATGAAAGACATACTTGTGTCATCTCAACTGCAACTTTTGCGTTCTCATAAGCAGTGTCGGGCAGTAACTAGTTACAGTAATAATATTACTTTTTGCAGTAACTAGTATTGTAACCAATTACTAAGAGTTCAGTAATAACATTACAGTTACCATCCATAAAACAGCTCGTTACTTAGTTACTTTTGATGCCTCAACCCCTACTGATTTGAAATCCAATAATTCCTAGATTTACTTCATAATAGTCACAGCACATGAAGTCACCAGCGCATCAGGAACGCTTGGAATATGGAAAAGCTTACATTCAGGGGATGGAAATATTGCCATTACACTGATTTTGTCAGGAGAAAAGCTGATCTGAACACAGATGTGTAAGTGGTGGCATTACACGGCTCGCCCACCCACATCTCTCTGATCCCGATATAAATTATATTACTAGAATTAAAAATCGTATGAACTTATGCGATTTCTTTTGATTAAATACTTATTTAATCATATGGCCACAGATCGAGCCAGAGACAACAGGTGAGTGAATGAACAGGCAGGTTATTGGCAGGCGTGTGGAAGCAGATCGTGAAGATCAAATGGCAGGTAAGTATCAAACACAATGATCAGTTCAATGGTTCTTAGCTGTATGCTGATGTGTGGTTTCTTTGCAGGTTCGTAGGAGATCGGAGAACACCGTCGGAGAATTGTGTGTGTGAGACACAGACACAGACACAGACACACAGACACAGACACACAGACACACAGGCACAGACACACAGACACAGACACAGACACAGACACAGACAGATAAGTAGTGCACATAGAGTCTGGGAACAGTTCAGGAATGTGAACGGTAAACCGGGCGATGAGTGACTGAGAGGAGCGTGTTCTTAAAGGTGGCTTGATTGGAGACGGCAGGTGCAGGTGACCAAAATTCAGGCGAGTGCGATCTGGTGTGAGTGGTGGCTGATGATTGTGGTGACGGTGGAGGCAGTGACTGCGTGGATTTGCTGACACATATTTGGGTAACAGAGAAATTACAGTTACAATTAGCTTCAAGCTACACATGACAAAATACAACACTTTTACTTTTAAGTCACTAGCAATCACCACTGAGTGTTTGTAAAAATTCCGACTGCGATCCGATTTAGATTTTGGTCAAATGATGAGGCAGAAACATATTGTTAGTAAGATTTTAGAAGAATTGTATGGGGAAGAAACACAAAACTAAAACGTCAAAGCCTTTTGGAATTGTTTTGTTTCTATCCAGTGATTCTGAACTTGTTTCAAATGTATACTTCAGAGTCTGACCTTAATTAGAGTATTATACCCAAGGCTATACACATCATATTAAACATGTATAACTGTGTCAGCTTATAGGTTTACAGTCTATTGGCTGCACAGTGCTGTTCAGTTTTGAGAAACAGGGAGCAGGAAACATGAAGGCCATTTTCATTGCTGTGTAGGTCCAGTGATTTAGATGTAGTAGAAAACAGTGTGCAGTTTACTTCACTTGTGGCTCTACAGTTCTAGAAGCTTTGGCAAGTCTTGTAAGGGTACTTTTTCAATCCACATGCTTTCAATAAAACTGAGAGCTGGTACTTGGAACCTCTTATGGATCTTTGTACAATAAAAGACACTGGCAGCTTATGTAACTGCACGACTGTTAATTCATGTTGCACGAGTGCTATCTGCTGGACAGAGAGTCACCAAACATGTTCGTGATTATAGAATAACAGCAAAGCTTAACAGTCACCTGTGTTAATGTATAAAGAGAAAAAATAGTTTGTGAGAAGAATAAAACAAGACCTATACACAAAAGTAAATGCCAGTGAAAATAATTTACTATTATTCTAATTAATGGCAACAAAAAAAAACATTATAGTAAATACAATAGTGACTGTATGTTCATATAATACAGAGATAATTAAAAACAAATCCCATGCATTAAAAAAGATAAGTCAATATAGATAATTTAGTCTTATTTAATCTTAGTAATCATCTTAAAGTTCAAGAGTCACATATAGATTACTAAAATCGGTACAAATGTTCTTCTTTTAAAAGTTTGTGTTGATATATTTCACTGCACCTTATGAATAATAAATAAAATTGCTTAATATTATAATTGCAACCAATCAAATAAAAAAAAATTATTTTTAAACTTTTAAAAAATGAATATGTGACAGCATTTAGCCTACATGTAATAGTGAGAGAAATCAGGAGTGAGTGCAGAGGCGTTGTGATGTTAGTTCTGGACTAAATGCCAGCATGCACAAAAACAGATTCAGTATTCCTCAAAATGAATAAAAACAGTCAAATGCAAACTCAGGACATGATGCAAACATGTTAAATAACACAAATATCCTTTATGTATTTGAATCCATTTTATTAACCAGTATCTTTGCTGCTGACCTTCGATGATCAACCATACTGATAAGCAAAAATGACTTCAGACGAACATGACATTTGTGTTTCTTTTTTGTTGGTTTGTTTGTTTCCGAAGAGAGAAATGAGGCCAAGGCAGATGAGAAAAAGTAAAGCAAAAGTAACGTAACACATTACTTTCCATAAAAAGTAACTAAGTAACGTCCGTAACTAAGTCACTTTTTTAGGAAGTAACGCAATTTTGTAATGCATTACTTTTAAAAGTAATTTTCCCCAACACTGGTCACATATATATCACTAAAATGGCTCCCTATCGGTACAACTGTTCTTCTTTTAAAAGTTTGTGTTGATAGGCCTATTTTTCACTGCACCTTATAAATAATATATAGCCTACAATTGTTTAATATTATAATTGCAAACAATTAAATTAAAAAAGTAAAACTAACACTTTAAAAAAGAATTATATGTGACAGCATTTAGCCTACATGTAATAGGGAGAATTAAAAAAACTAATCCCCATGCATCATTTAGACAGCAGTCATATATCATAGAGTTAAATAATAATCACACATAGATCGATAAAATAGGCTACTATTCTGTTTCCAGATCAGAACATTCGTTCTTCTCCTTTTTAAAAAGTTTTTGAAAAAAAAAAAATGTCTTTTTCTAAAGTCATACAGTTCTGAAACAACATGAGGGTCAGTAAATGATAACCAATTTCATTTTGGGGTGACCTGTCCCTTTAAGAGTGGTATAGTATCAGAATTTCTAAAGCTTAAAAACTCTAGTAGCTTTTCATCTTTAATATGGCAACATATGGAATTGTCCAAAGTCAAAGTTAAAAAAAATACTTCAAAAATCATAAGGAAAGTCATATTTTTTTAATGGTGTCATTTCTTACCTCCCATATTCTTGCCCGAGGTGCCGTAATGAATAATATTACGTTCCACTAATGATGTTTCTATCTAAAATCTCATCCAGTCATGGTTCCTGGTTCTCTGTCTGATAAATGAACAAAAAGCTACTGTAACATAAACGCCATTTGATGTCTATCAGCGAACAGCTTTAAGAGTTTCACTGCTCGAAACACCCTTAAATGAGTCACTGGACACTACAGATGAGCTACAGGAATTACCAGATCGACCAGTCCTCTGTACGCTTTCACTCACCTCCTACTTCACGTCACACCCTCATCTTCACAGCAAATTCCTTCAGAATCAGCGCTTTGGTAAACAATCTCAACTCGGTTATTTGCAGAATACAATAATATAAAAGACTGAAGTGATTCACATTACCTTACCGTGTGTTTTCATTCACTGGAATCAAATAGAAGACGGAAAGGTGTAGTTGCATTGTTACCAACACCAGTATGAATAGTATTTGCATTTTATTCACCAAAAATTGCTTTATGAACATACTTTCTCTTTTTCTTTTTTTAAATAATAAATGATGTCTTCAATGCATAAAAACAGTAATCTTCTTTTGTCATATGTTAGGTATGAACTGGATGATCTGTCATTGAATGGGTACAAGTTCAAGGCCTCAAATTCCAGAGTCAGAGAAGTCCTTAAAAGAGGTAGTATTTTCATGTCAGATATGGCAACATTTGCTATTGTTACTTCAAAAAGTACTTCAAAATCTCATGAAATCACATTTTAAAAAGATACTATCCATGACCCATCTTCATGTTTCTTAAGACACACATTGTTCATTGGTTTCTCTGGAGATCCTATAAACTAACCAGATCGCAGGGTGGAGCGAATGTTGCTCTTTATGAATAACACACCCAACTGACATTTCTACATTTAACCTATAAAGCTTTCTTAAGGATGATCACAAGGAAAAATACAATTAAATTTAAAAATATACACAGTTACAAACCTAGTTTTCAAAAGAGGGAACCACCATAACCTTCAAAAGAATATGAGGGACAAAATCATTATATCGGTGTGCATTTATATATTTGATCAAATCGTTTGTTTTTACGACCAACTTCTAACTGATTTTAAACAAGTGACAAATCAGTAAATGTGCTTACACAACTCATCAAATTACTTCTGAAAAAGTAAATGCAAAACATCTTGATAAAAAATGACGTTTGATGAAAATACATTATGAATCCAGATAAACAGGTTTGGTAAGTTAGAGTTATGCCCTTGTATGTAATGCATTGATAAAAGTGCCCTTTTTCACTGAAGTGTTCATAAAAAGTCACACCGTGGCCATTTTCTGAAAAGCTTAAGAGTGAAAAAAAACATTCAAAATCCTGTGACTTTACTTGACAATGTATGATCTGAATGAACACCATTCTGTAAGTCTATGAATAAAAGTTGATGATCTCTTTATATTTGTTTATTATAAATACTTTATCAATTAAACCTTTTACTGATATTTCATTGTGGAAGCTTGTAGACAGGCATGTCATATTCATGCACTTTACTAGAAGATCATAAGCTGCAAGACAAATGAAAATTGGAAAATAAATAAACATTTTTTATTTATTTTTCTGATAAATGATGCCATAACATCTGGAAACATATACTTTCACAAATATATAAACTGAAACCCCAACACCAATAAACAAAGTGCAAATTAGAATACAAACTTGTTTACATATCACAATGAAACGTTATTTGTTCTTGATACATTTGAAAATAATATAGAAAATAATATAAAAATGGTTTGCTCTGAAATTGTTCATTTTCATTATAACACATGAACGCAGACCTGGCTGAAATGCTACTGTGATGCAACGTATCAATGATAACACTTTATGGAAGGCAGATGGGGCCAAAATCTTTTAACTGAACGGTGGAGTTTGATCGTGTCATCATGTCGCATTAACGCGACAGCATGCACAACAGCCAATAAAATTGCTGTATTTGAAACTATATTTGCATATGTGACACAATGGTACATTGGTATATATGTATACAAACATCAGACATCATGTTTATTCATGAAGGATGTTGTAATGGTAAAACATGCATGCATGCAAACATCAAATGTTATAGTATAACATGGCCAGAATGTGCATTTTGGCTGTAAAAAAAAAATGTGAATTTCGAATATTCGTCAAATTTAAAATAAAAGTCCACATTCAATTAAGGTGTGCATTAAGGAGGAAACCTTATCAGTGGCGCACAAGATGCGATGACGATGTACGTGTCGTTGCATTATAATGTTTTTGTTAGCCTATCCAGTTGAAGCCACTAGATGAGGTGCTGCTGAATTGTTAATTACAAATATTGCGGGAAAAGAAAACATCAATGCAGAGATGTTGTTTACGTCAAAACTCAAAATAAGCCGTTCACACAGAGCACATATTTTGCGCATTTTCTAGAGGGACATCTATCACCGTTGCACTCGCGTCTCGCACAAAAGAGCAAAAGAATGTAAAATGAATGTTCAACTTTGAAAAAGCATATCTCAAGACTTTATGGCGGGGTTTTTTCCCCATCCCACTGCAACCCGTGTTTTTAAATGAAAAATGTACTCTATGTTATTGGCTTTCGGCCCTTTGTATTAAATTATGCATACATACATGATGCTGTTTTTTTATAGTTGTTTAAGCAACTTAATTATAATCGGTTTATTAATGCATTGATAAAAGTGCCCTTTTTCACTGAAGTGTTCATAAAAAGTCACACCGTGGCCATTTTCTGAAAAGCTTAAGAGTGAAAAAAAACATTCAAAATCCTGTGACTTTACTTGACAATGTATGATCTGAATGAACACCATTCTGTAAGTCTATGAATACAAGTTGATGATCTCTTTATATTTGTTTATTATAAATACTTTATCAATTAAACCTTTTACTGATATTTCATTGTGGAAGCTTGTAGACAGGCATGTCATATTCATGCACTTTACTAGAAGATCATAAGCTGCAAGACAAATGAAAATTGGAAAATAAATAAACATTTTTTATTTATTTTTCTGATAAATGATGCCATAACATCTGGAAACATATACTTTCACAAATATATAAACTGAAACCCCAACACCAATAAACAAAGTGCAAATTAGAATACAAACTTGTTTACATATCACAATGAAACGTTATTTGTTCTTGATACATTTGAAAATAATATAGAAAATAATATAAAAATGGTTTGCTCTGAAATTGTTCATTTTCATTATAACACATGAACGCAGACCTGGCTGAAATGCTACTGTGATGCAACGTATCAATGATAACACTTTATGGAAGGCAGATGGGGCCAAAATCTTTTAACTGAACGGTGGAGTTTGATCGTGTCATCATGTCGCATTAACGCGACAGCATGCACAACAGCCAATAAAATTGCTGTATTTGAAACTATATTTGCATATGTGACACAATGGTACATTGGTATATATGTATACAAACATCAGACATCATGTTTATTCATGAAGGATGTTGTAATGGTAAAACATGCATGCATGCAAACATCAAATGTTATAGTATAACATGGCCAGAATGTGCATTTTGGCTGTAAAAAAAAAATGTGAATTTCGAATATTCGTCAAATTTAAAATAAAAGTCCACATTCAATTAAGGTGTGCATTAAGGAGGAAACCTTATCAGTGGCGCACAAGATGCGATGACGATGTACGTGTCGTTGCATTATAATGTTTTTGTTAGCCTATCCAGTTGAAGCCACTAGATGAGGTGCTGCTGAATTGTTAATTACAAATATTGCGGGAAAAGAAAACATCAATGCAGAGATGTTGTTTACGTCAAAACTCAAAATAAGCCGTTCACACAGAGCACATATTTTGCGCATTTTCTAGAGGGACATCTATCACCGTTGCACTCGCGTCTCGCACAAAAGAGCAAAAGAATGTAAAATGAATGTTCAACTTTGAAAAAGCATATCTCAAGACTTTATGGCGGGGTTTTTTCCCCATCCCACTGCAACCCGTGTTTTTAAATGAAAAATGTACTCTATGTTATTGGCTTTCGGCCCTTTGTATTAAATTATGCATACATACATGATGCTGTTTTTTTATAGTTGTTTAAGCAACTTAATTATAATCGGTTTATAAACATTATTTTAAACATTATGCACTTTTTTTCACAGATAGTTATGTTATCTTATGCTTTGAAGAAACGTGCATTAGTAATATTTTGCTAATTGTGGCCTCAGGAAAGAATCCAAAAGCTTTTCTTCACCCTAACTGAAATTATGCATTTTAAATTCGAAAATAATTTGAATTTTGATCATATTAAAGTACAAAAATTGAATGTAGTTTTTCAGCCATTTTGACAACCCTAATGTGCATGTCTACACATGCAAAAGAGATTCAAAATGGCCACGTTATTGTGGTCAAATTCCACCACACGTCCCACATGTTCCATTTAAAGACTTTTGGCCCTGTCTGCCTTCCACAACACTTACAGGTAACAAACATGCGCTTCAAGTCACATAAACAGCACAAAAATGTACAGTAGTTCAACACAGCGATGCAGATGCGATACTCCATCATAAGGCAGCAGCGGCACAATCAGAAAATGCACTAATCACATTACAAATACATTTAATGATGCATTCCTGTGGAGTTCGTATTTATGAGCTAGGAATCATAATTATGATGTCAGGTGTGTTCAAATCACTTGGCAATATGTTGATGATGTTTTCTATGAAAAACAACTCTACCAATGTTTCCCATACATAAGGAAGATTCTTGCCCAGGAAGACAACAATTTGAATACCACTTTATGTATTTTCTGACCCGTGTAAATTGCATTCTACAAAATTAAGAATAAAGAATTTGCATTGTTTATTTTTATTTTTTTTTATAATTTAGCTAAATTCCCAAGTTCTGTAAACTGAATTGTTAAATATTATATCATAAATGAACAATAAAATACAAGTATTTTGTACATTCAACATAATATATATATATATATAATATATTTTTTCTTTCTGTTTGTGTGTGTGTATATATATATATATATATATATTGTAACAACGCGTGGGGCTAACCGGAGCCAAGCTAGGCTATTATACTTTTGCTAAGCTAATTGCTAGCAGGGTACTAGCATCTATACGTCAAGACTTTTACTTTGGTTAGTGGTAAGTGTGAACACTCACATCCCATACACCGCACAACCCTGAGTGTCTCTGTGAGCAGAAGCACAGACAGGATAAACCAACAGGAAGCAGTACTGTCATATTTCTTCTTTTTTCTTAACACAGAATAAGATCTTTTTCAGGCAAGGCCATATAGCCAAGTCTCTCCCCTACACATCTCTCTCCATGACGGTGACAGCCACACTTTTTATAACAAGGCAGTAAATGAACCAAACCCACCCGAACTAACTTGAACATAAACACACATAACATTGCTAACACAAAAACCCAACCATCTTGCTTAATTAACACATAAATCAACTCTAAACAAATACCCATAATGCACCTGGCTGCTAGCGCTCACTGCTGGGTCATTACAATATATATATATATATAT
>NW_015506093.1:409520-435277 GCF_001515645.1 Sinocyclocheilus grahami | reverse complement strand
TAATATATATATATATATATATATATATATATATATATATATATATATATATATATGTATATATATATGTATGTATAAATACCTTGCTACGTGTAGTGCGTTAACCGATACTTGTCATTTGCACTTACATATTGTTGCTCTTTTGTTAGTTTTGACTGCTTTTATTGTCCTCATTTGTAAGTCGCTTTGGATAAAAGCGTCTGCTAAATGACTAAATGTAGTGTGATGTACTATATATATATTTCAACAAATTTATCATCAATACAGACTGTTATATGTTGCGTCTGCCATGTGGGAAACTCAGGGCTTCAAAAAATCCTGCTTCAAAAAATTAGCGTTAACAAAAACTTAGACTAAACTTGAGTGTGTTTATCTCATACAATCTTTCTGGCTTGAACGCACCATTATTCACTGAAGATTTTCTTCCTGCTCAAGAAAATCTTGAACTCATTGAAGCATAGTCTGAAAAATCTTTGGCTTTCAAAGATTTGATCAACGCTTGCTCTCTCACACCTTGACAGACACCAGTTGGGCAGAATACACCAGATCTGCCAGGTAGATCAGGAAGTTGAGAGCGGTGAGAACGGCCACGGCGACAGCGACCAATTTATCGTCCGGTTGGCTTGAGCTCCTCGAATAATGGCTGTCGAACTTTAAGACCGGCCAAATGATAGCAGCGGTGAGGTACATGACGACCGCCAACAGGGCGTAGGTGGAAAGGAAGCACGTAAATGGGAATGGCAGGCACCCGGTGCATTCAGTAATACACATCGCCACGATGGCCGCCGAAATCACGAAACAGATGCAGTAGATGGCCATGCACCACTTCAGAGCCGAGTGACTGTCGTAAGAGGCGGGGTCACTGACAAACAGGAATACGACACTGGCCACGAACGTCTCGCAAACCTTCAACAGGCACGGAACCGTCGCCATGTACCCAGCGACTTCGCCCGTTTGCGCTCGTGTCAGACACACTTCGATGAAATAAATCCCGGTGGCCATGCAGGAGAAGACAGAGGAGGCGATCCGGTGGTCTTGCACCTCGTCACGCCTCATTTTGCCATTCAGGAAGTAGAGCGAGAAAATGATAGATGCTGACAGGCAAAGAAGCGAGGCGTAGCAGGCAAAAGTAATAGGGAAGTTGTTCCAGCACACAGGGGCACGAGACTGGAGACCCATGAGCTTCACCACCAAAACCAGCAGGGTCCCGGCGAAGCTGAAAGCCCAGCAGAAGATGCTCCAGCCGGCCATGCCGCCGTTGACCAACCCTCCATGAGACGCCACGCTAAATGCCGCACAAGTGAACAACAAAGCAGCCAAACGCACCAACGTGATACGGCAAGTCTTCAAGACCAGCAGAGGCATGATTGGTTACGTTTTTGGATGTCAAATGAAGGCGAACGATGTGTGTCCTTCTGGTGACTCGGCAAATGACAAAAAGAAAAGAAGATGGACCATCTCAGTCAACAAAGCATGCTATTGGCTGAGAGATTTGACATGGTCCAGTCACTGATCGTGTTACTAAGACCACATGCTCAAGAGAAGCACTTCAGCCCTGTTTGTGTGAACATGTGGCCCGTTTAGGAGGTTCAACACTTTTACAAGGAACTATGTGGCCTGTTTGCTGCACTGCACTGTTTTTTACTTAAGTGTGTATTGTATTGCATTTATGCCTTGGTTGCAGAACCATTAAATACTAATCTAAAAAAAACATGATAGATATGCACTCACTGCCCAGAGTGGTTTTAAAAAGATAGTTCACCCAAAAATGTAATGTTGGCATCATGTACTAACCCCAATGTTGTTCTAAACCTGTAGGAATGTCTTTCTTCTGCTGAACTCAAAAGAAAATATTTAGAATGTTGGTAACCAAACAGTTGCTGGTAGCCATTTACTTCCATTGGATTTTCCATACTAAAGAAGCCAATGGCTACCAGCAACTGTTTGGCAAATATCTTACTTAAGGCTGAGTAAATGATGACAGCATTTTCATTTTTGGGTGAACTATCCCCTTAATGTAGCTCAGGGAAACAACACAAGCAACGTGTGTCTGAAAATACTTACTGTAACATACTTTTTCTCTGATTTAATGTACACGATGACTTTTAAAGCAATAGCTCACAAAACAAATCGTTATTTACTTAACTCGTCCAACTTTCTTCTGTGTAACCCAAAGGAGTTCACAGAGAAGATGACAACTAAATATAAGTTTTAATAATCGATTTGATTCTTTAAGAATCACACAGTCCACACCTCGGCAAAAACATCCAACTCTTTAATAGAATGCCAATAAATGGAACTTGGCTGTAAAGCACCAAAATTTCATTGTACAAGTTCATCGTGTGCTCTTCCCCTCTACCATAACTCTCAAATCTGATTCACAATAGCTTGCATAAGCGATCAGTTCAGCAAACAGCAATTTAAATGTAGGTCTACAAAGGTCAGCCAGGACATTGTGCCTAAGATCTCCTTTTTAACTTAGGAAAGATGAGTTTGGATTTAGAATGACATCACATGATAACAGATTTTTCATTTTTGGGTGAAAAAAATAGGTTCCCGATTACTTTTTGCTGTTCCTTTAAGATTTTGTGGATAGAGCTAGTATTTTACCCAACTTCACACATTATTTCCCAATTTAAGCTAGCATATAAACCTCTGAGACAACACCACGTATCTAACAAAGCAATATCAGCGGACGTGACTACGGGTCGCTTTCTCCACATTAGGCTACCTCCGTGAAGTTGGCACCCCATAAAAAGAAATAATCATCAAAACTATGCCATTGGTTTGTGCTACACTTGTGCTGGTTTGGTGTTTGAGATATTAAACATTATTTTTTTGACCGTATGACGTCACTCTCCACCCCATGTTGCCAAAATCGCTCCAAATCAGCACAGTTCGTTTGTGCTCGATTTGTGCCGTTAAAACAAACACTGCATCTATTTTCCTTCCTTAGATATAACCAAAATATTTTCGGGAGCTGTGACGCCACTCTCCACCCCAGTTCGTCTAAATCGCACAAAACTGGTGTCATTCGTTTGTGCTCGATTTGTGCCGTTAAAAGAAACCCTGTAACTATGACCGCTTCTTTTAAATAATAAAAATAAACTTTTTTCGAACAGTGACGTCACTCTCCACCCCATGCAATCTAAATCGTTCCAAAACGGTGCCATTCGTTTGTGCTACATTTGTGCCGTTCAAATTTACATTGTATCTATTTCCTGTTCTCAGAAATAACAAATACAAAACGGGCCAGTGACGTCACTCTCCACCCTATGCTGTCCAAATCCCTCCAAACCGGTGCCGTTCATTTGTGCTCGATTTGGGTTTCACATTCTCGTGGGTTTCACAGTAATGGACATGGAAAGTCGACGTATACGTAAAGCGATTGAAAGAACGCAAAGGAGGACTAAGAATCTCCAACGACAACTGGCAGTGCTACATTTGCTACAAGTGCCTTCAATTCAGCTTCCGTCCATCCATCGCTGTTCTCCATACTTGCGAAATAAGTTTAAACAATGTTTACAGTATGTTTACACAGCATTTTAAAATCATGGCGGGTGAGGGCGTTTTCATACGCGTTTGGCCAATCAATATGTCTACTTACATCACGATTAGTACCAGTTGTGCTGGTTAGACCCTGCTCCGGAGTAGGAGCTAATTTGGTTCTCGAAAAAGGGAGTCCGGTACTAAAATTGCTCCCAGTTCCGGCGGTGCGAACACGCCAAAAAGTGTGCAGTTCCACAATTAGTTCTGGTACTATGAAAAGGTTCCCGCGGTGCGAAAGGCCCTCATGACCTCTTCTTAAATATAACGGGAACTTTACTCTCCACCCCGTTTAGCGCGGCCGCAGAGTTTAAAAAATAAAAAAAATAAAAATTAGTGTTCGTGCTGCCTTAAAAATGTTACGTTTAGTCAGGTCTAAGTTTTCACTAACTTCATATTTCAAGTTGACTAAGCTTAAATTTCAAGGCAGCATTAAGTTGAAACGGTGAGACCGTCTTTTTTTGTTTCTTTTTTTACTAAATCGCTCCAATTCATTTGTGCTGGATTTGTGACGTCACTGGCCCGTTTTGTATTTGTTATTTCTGAGGACGGGAAATAGATACAATGTAAATGTGAACGGCACAAATGTAGCACAAATGAATGGCATAGTTTTGATGATTATTTCTTTTTATGGGGTGCCAACTTCACGGAGGTAATTAACCTACTACCCATTTTCGATGCAAGGAGCCTGCAAACAATAAAAATATCACTGCTAGAGTTTCCAAAGCCTTGGAGCCTGACTCCAACTAGTTTAATGCATGCCAAGGAGAACCGAAGATGTTCTCATCCTTAAAGAGACTCGCTTCAGTCCTCCACGCCCTCTCCTTCTGAATCAGGGCCTGCCTTTCTCTCACCATCTGACCTCTCCGTACAGTCTAGAGAAGGGCTTGTATGCGGAAATTAGATGTTGGTTGTTTGCATTGCATTATGTGACATTTTCCCTTTTTTTACAAACGGGAAAAAAGTATTTCTTATCATATCTGTATTTCTTTTGATACAATTCTGTATATGAATCATGGCTTTTTTCGAGTGGAACTCACTAACTGTAGCATTTTCAGTTCTCTCTCTCTGTGATAAACACGAGCAGACTAGGCGTGACCGCTGCATATTAGCTTCAGTAATTATATTGAGGGTATGGAGCAAAACAACTTCAATAATAGTACTGTTCACTGGCATATAATGAGAATGAGGGGATAAAAAGTGCAGTTAGACAATCTAATGATATCAGATAAAGTAAAAATCAACTGTTCCCTGACCGGGAATCGAACCCGGGCCGCGGCGGTGAGAGCGCCGAATCCTAACCACTAGACCACCAGGGAGCGGTGTTGACGGAGAGTTAAATAGCGTTCATAATGCTGTGACTACAACATCCCTGTAACCTAGTTTACCACATGATCAGTCACTCTTGATTCGCAGGCGCTATAAATCAATATGTCTTCATTATTTTGTTATTGTGATAGTTACAAACACAGAGCCAAAGTATAGGCTACATCACTGTTTTAACGGAAAAAAATGCAAAAAGGCAATTTATTATTATTATTTTGAACTATTTCCCAGTACCATTTAAAGGGTTGCATTCGCACTGAGAGTGTGCACTAAGAAGTGACGTCGACAGCGTCGTCATTTGTGCGCGGCGTTCAACAACAGAAACGAAGAAGAACAACATTAACAACAGGAGGATGGAGGACGCTGTGATCGGAGCTGTGTTTTTGTTGTGTCTCGCGGGTTTCACAGTAATGGACATGGAAAGTCGACGTATACGTAAAGCGATTGAAAGAACGCAAAGGAGGACTAAGATTCTCCAACGACAACTGGCAGTGCTACATTTGCTACAAGTGCCTGCACTTCAGCGTCCGTCCATCTATCGCTGTTCTCCATACTTGAGAAATAAGTTGACACAATGTTTCCAGTATGTTTACACGGCGTTTTAAATCATGGCGGGTGATGGCGTTTTCATACGCGTTTGGCCAATCAATATGTCTACTTACATCACGATTAGTACCAGTTGTGCTGGTTAGACCCTGCTCCGGAGTAGGAGCTAATTTGGTTCTCGAAAAAGGGAGTCCGGTACTAAAATTGCTCCCAGTTCCGGCGGTGCGAACACGCCGAAAAGTGTGCAGTTCCACAATTAGTTCTGGTACTATGAAAAGGTTCCCGCGGTGCGAAAGGCCCTCATGACCTCTTCTTAAATATAACGGGAACTTTACTCTCCACCCCGTTTAGCGCGGCCGCAGAGTTTAAAAAATAAAAAAAATAAAAATTAGTGTTCGTGCTGCCTTAAAAATGTTACGTTTAGTCAGGTCCAAGTTTTCACTAACTTCATATTTCAAGTTGACTAAGCTTAAATTTCAAGGCAGCATTAAGTTGAAACGGTGAGACCGTCTTTTTTTGTTTCTTTTTTTACTAAATCGCTCCAATTCATTTGTGCTGGATTTGTGACGTCACTGGCCCGTTTTGTATTTGTTATTTCTGAGGACGGGAAATAGATGCAATGTAAATGTGAACGGCACAAATGTAGCACAAATGAATGGCATAGTTTTGATGATTATTTCTGTTTATGGGGTGCCAACTTCACGGAGGTAATTAACCTACTACCCATTTTCGATGCAAGGAGCCTGCAAACAATAAAAATATCACTGCTAGAGTTTCCAAAGCCTTGGAGCCTGACTCCAACTAGTTTAATGCATGCCAAGGAGAACCGAAGATGTTCTCATCCTTAAAGAGACTCGCTTCAGTCCTCCACGCCCTCTCCTTCTGAATCAGGGCCTGCCTTTCTCTCACCATCTGACCTCTCCGTACAGTCTAGAGAAGGGCTTGTATGCGGAAATTAGATGTTGGTTGTTTGCATTGCATTATGTGACATTTTCCCTTTTTTTACAAACGGGAAAAAGTATTTCTTATCATATCTGTATTTCTTTTGATACAATTCTGTATATGAATCATGGCTTTTTTCGAGTGGAACTCACTAACTGTAGCATTTTCAGTTCTCTCTCTCTGTGATAAACACGAGCAGACTAGGCGTGACCGCTGCATATTAGCTTCAGTAATTATATTGAGGGTATGGAGCAAAACAACTTCAATAATAGTACTGTTCACTGGCATATAATGAGAATGAGGGGATAAAAAGTGCAGTTAGACAATCTAATGATATCAGATAAAGTAAAAATCAACTGTTCCCTGACCGGGAATCGAACCCGGGCCGCGGCGGTGAGAGCGCCGAATCCTAACCACTAGACCACCAGGGAGCGGTGTTGACGGAGAGTTAAATAGCGTTCATAATGCTGTGACTACAACATCCCTGTAACCTAGTTTACCACATGATCAGTCACTCTTGATTCGCAGGCGCTATAAATCAATATGTCTTCATTATTTTGTTATTGTGATAGTTACAAACACAGAGCCAAAGTATAGGCTACATCACTGTTTTAACGGAAAAAAATGCAAAAAGGCAATTTATTATTATTATTTTGTTATTAAGCCATGTACAAAATTAGTACAAATATATATCTCGCAAGACGTGCTACCAAAAAGCAACATGAAAAAAATACAATACAATACAGTGAAATAAAATAGGTCAAATTGAATTTACGAGTTGTGTTCTTTCACTATCTATTGTTTTTTTTTGTCCATATTTTTTAATTAGATTTGTTTTCTGCTTTCACGTTCATTTTAGTTGGTGATTTTCTCACGTTTTTGTCATTATTTTGTATTGTTTTTAGAACTCAATTAAACTAAGAAGTGTTGCCTTGGAAACTAACTGAAATACAATTATATCTTTTTGTATATTTTATTTTCTATCAGTTGAGATGTATTTGATTTAGTAAGAAACTTTTTTAGAGTTTTGGTTTTAGTTATAATTAACTATAATAACAGAGAATAATAATGACTGAACGCAGATCCACAGTTTAATTTAGTTTGTTTAAAATATGGCTCAGCTTTCATCCATTTTTTTTTACACATGAATATGATACTTTCCAAGTAAAATAAATAATTGCATGATAACACTTTTGAAATAAGCACATTTTGATTACTTTTGACCTAACTTGCTTATGACATTGATTTAAATATATAATCCTGCGCCATACTGATCTAAAAACGCAAAGGAAAAGATATTCTTTATTAACACCGTGAAGTGCATTAAACATTACGTCAATGTTTCCCAAACTGCAGGGGGTTCGTCAATTTAATGAAAAACGAATAATTAATTAAATCGTAAAAATGTTAATTAGAATGAAATGTGATGTACGTGTGCTATCAGGGCAGCCCGATTCCGACTGTTTTAAATCGGAACCGGACGTAATCCAGACTGCGTGTAAACCTGGCCTCGTTTCTCCGGTTTGACCTGCAGCCCCACAATCCAGCCGCTAGAGGCCGAGCGCGAGGCCAACACTGACCCAGGCATGATGCTGTTATTCCGGAATGGCGAACGCTCGCGCACTGGGATTACACCAGCAATGAAGACAAACAGAGCGCGCATCTTCGGGAAGCACTGAGAGCAACTCGACGCTAAACGTGCATACAGCGAGAGACGGACGCGAGAGACAGACGCGAGCGGCGCGGATCCAAGTGAATGTCGCCGAAACCCGGCCAATAACTGCGCCGCGAAACGAGAGCGCTCCGAGGCGGGCGTGTCGCGCCACGCGTGCAGAAGATCGCGTGCGGATCGCGCTGCTCGCCGGCGGTCTACCGCGCGCGCGTGAAGGTGAACGGCCGCGGCCGTCGGAGTCGCGTTGTGCGTCAGTACGCGGCGGCGGGGATGCACGCCGTGCGGGCCTCGCGTGCACTGGAAGCAGCGGAGCTCGACCGGCGGATTTTATTTCGCTAAAAGCACGGGGTTCTGTGGGTTTGCGGGGGGTGTTTAGCGGAGCGCGCGTGCGAGCTGCTGCAGGAATCTGACTGTCACACCGCTGGGAACCTTGCTGCTTATTCATCAGTGCATGCACTTTACTTGCGTCCCACCAGTGTGTGTGTGTAAAGCGGCTGCTCGCGTCATGTTCCCCAGCCTTTGCGTTTGGAAAGCTCCACTTGCATTGCATTGAAGTCAGTAGCTCCAAAGTCCAGAATAACCTTGCTAAAACACTAGCACCGAATCACCTCCGCCGCTAATACGCTGCAGTGAAGCCACAGGGCACGGCAGCAAAGCTGATTCTTCTCATTCGGACCGCTTGTGTTGCCATCCCCGCGGTCTGTTCGTGTTTTTAAAGCGATCCTGAAGTGGGAAGATGATTCAGTCCGCGGGAATCTTTGTTCCGGAGCTCCAGAGAGCAAACAGAAGTGTGGCGTATTGATCCTGCATGTTCCCCTGAGAGAGAGTCTGGCTGTTCTGAAGCTGCCAAACACTAAGTAGTGAGTTTCACTGGGTTTATGTGGACTTTTGGAGTTTGCTTATTCAATGGGACGATGCTGGTGAGGAGGATCACTGTGTTTCCCCCAAAGGAACTTTGACCCCTGAAGCGGCGAAAGGACAAAACTCACCCCAAGGAGTGGAGAGAGGAAATAGGACTAACCCTACACTAATGACATGATCTCAGACTGACAGAAAAACCACTACGCTAGTAATCGGACAAACCTCACAGCCATGAGTGTTCGACACCCGACCTCCACGCTGGATAGGTGAAGTTGCTTTCTTAAAACGACCTTTAGACCGATACCGATTCCCTGAGAGCACACGCACATCATGGAGACGTCTATTTGACGTCTGCATTACATCTGCAAGACTTAGTTTTTAGAGTGTTTAGTCATCTGCAATACGTCCATACCATACGTTTCCTATCAGATGTCAAATAGATGTTTAGAAGATGTCTTTAAGATGTTTATGTAAAACTGACATCTTAAACCCAGATAGCACACATATGTCTGCAAGACGTCTGTTAAAGATCACTTCGTCTGGAAAGCATCTGTTGTGTACAAACATCTGACAGATGTCTCTACAAGATGTCAGTTCTTACAAACATTCTAAATCACAAACATCTGACAGACGTCTCTACAAGATGTCAGTTTTTACAAACATTCTAAATCAAACATCTGACAGACATCTATCAGCTGTTTCTACACAGCAGATGCTTTCCAGACGAAGCGATATTTAACAGATGTCTTGCAGACGTACATACTGTTTGTATCTTAACGTGCTCAGTGATGTTTTTAGTGACTTATGGGTCAATGCATTATATTCCATTCATAAACTGAGCTAGTATGTACTATTTTAAACAACTAGGTCCTCGAATCTGATTGGTCGAGTGGCGTTAGCAAGTGTGTCAGTTCTTGAAATCTTGTGAATGGATAGTAAATAGCTTATAATCTTGAGTAAATATTCTGTTATATAAGTGTTAATCAATTATGTGCACATTTTCATTTGGTGTCATTCAGTATTACGTATGAATCTGCATTATATCGGCCGTCCTCAATGCAGCAAAATTTTAAAAACTGGTATCGGTTGACCATTATCCTCATCTCTCTTAAAGGAGTGTTACAATTTAAATTTGTATTCCTTTTTAAGAGCACGAGAGATCCTTCTAAATTATTGTCTGTGATACCGTGCAATAGCCTATGCCACAATGCAGTAATAAAGCCTATGCTACCATGCTTTATTTGCCGTCAGCCACACGATTAATTTGTTCGGCGAGTGAAAGTGGGGCTGTGGTGAGTGTGGGGCTGAACCTTAGTTTAAGTATGACTGGCTAAGTAAAAACTTACCAGATTTATCGATAGACCTGATTTTTGAGTAGAAATGTGATTATCACAGTTATTGAGCCTCTAGACTCTATTTCCCAGATTTTACTGTATATTTTAGCTGATAGAAGAGGGCACACAGGCAAAATCATTGTTTACAGTGAATACACCGGCTTTTGCGCGCTTGTAAGGATAACATTAAGTTTAGACGGTTACTGCTTCCTCAGATCAGCGTCTCGTATCCTCTTGTCTAACAATACAGGTTTTTCCATTCGTCCGGTGTGCCTTAGTTTCCTTGTTGCTATTTTTACCCTCGGTGCATCAGTTTCTGTTACAGCTGTGTGTTTGTGTTTAACTGATGAGTCACTCTGGAGAGGAGCATCCATCAGAAGTTTCACTTCATATATCTGTGACTCTGTCCACGTTGTCTGTGTATCTCTGTCTTTATGTGTCTTGTTCTGTCTCAAGATCTTTGTTTCTCTTTCCCATTGACTTGTTTTTCCTGTGCATCCACGTCCTGTTTGTGTCATGTGACTGCAGGGCAGCCGTTAAGAAACAAACACACCTGCGCAGGTATGATGAATCAAAGTCAAACCCAACACATGTCATCTGCCAGTCATTAACCACAGGTTTCCAGTGCTAATTGTCATGCGGTTGAGTGTTTAAAGTGTCGAGTCGTGCGCTCAGACGTGTTTTTGACCCGTCAATCACACAAGCCTCTTCCACTATGTGCTTGTTATTTAGGAGGAGTTCCACGAGCTGTAAACTCACTCGCACGTCTTTCACTTTCTCAGTCAGTTTTACAGTCCGTCTCATGTTGAGTATTGGCTCTTTTTCTTCCATCTGTCTCACTGTAATGCCTTGCTTCTCTCTTTCATGCTCCCTTTTAGTCCTTTTGCTGCTTGGTGAGTTTTCCGGTTTTATTTTTGTGTTGTTATAATTAGTGGCAGGCCAGCCTGAAGTCGGTAGATAGTGCATGTTGTTGTTTTTTTGTTTTTTTTTCCCAGTTATAGTACATGTTGTGTAAAATGCATTATTTGTGTAGCTGTAGATATCAATATTTTTTCTTCCATCTGTCTCACTGTAATGCCTTGCTTCTCTCTTTCATGCTCCCTTTTAGTCCTTTTGCTGCTTGGTGAGTTTTCCGGTTTTATTTTTGTGTTGTTATAATTAGTGGCAGGCCAGCCTGAAGTCGGTAGATAGTGCATGTTGTTGTTTTTTTGTTTTTTTTCCCAGTTATAGTACATGTTGTGTAAAATGCATTATTTGTGTAGCTGTAGATATCAATATTTGAGCTCCGTGTTGAAAACACAATATTGGTCAACCACTATCGGCTAATGCCAGCGCTGATGTGAAACTCAGGAATATGTCTAAAGTCCTTTTACTTTTTGTTCAGTCTGGTTAAATTCAATAACTTTCAGTTTTATTTTGCATCATGCATCAAGTATGTTGCATGCATCCTTCCCTACGTCTTATTCCCTTGCTTTTTTCTGGTTCTCTGTCCTTTTCTCCTGCTCCCTGGTCTCCTAGTTATCCATTTCTTGTGGCATTGATTTTAATATCTCATTGTTTTTGTCCGTCTTAGGTTGAGCAGTTTGACGTTGGGAGACTCGGAGCGCAGGTCTTCTCCTGGCCAGCAGAGGGAGACGCTGTCGGATCTCCCCTCAGACAACGCAGGTCAAGCAGAGCTCTCATATGCAAATGTCCATGATCACATGACTTGATGTTATTGAACGGTCCTCTGTTTGTTTCATAGGGACGGGTTTAGTCCAAAGATGTGTGGTTGTGGAAAGAGACAGTCTGGGGTTTGGCTTCACCGTCTGTGGCGAGAGAATCAAACTAGTGCAGAATGTTCGGCCAGGTAATTAATACCTTTATTCGGCAAGGATGCATTAAATCGATCAAAGGTGGCAGGAAAGACATTTATAATGTCACAAAAGATTGCTGTTTTTACTTTATGCATCAGAAAATTCTTAAAATGTATCATGGTTCCCACAAAAAAATATTGAACTGTTTCCAACTGAGATAATGATCATGTTTCTTGAGCAGCAGCATATTATTATGATTTCTGAAGATCATGTGACTCTGAAGACTGGAGTAATGATGCTGAAAATTCAGCTGCGCATCTCAGGAATAAATTACTTGTTAAAGTGTATTCACGTAGAATGCAGTTATTGTAAAAACATTTCACTGTTTTTACTGTATTTTTGATGAAATAAATGCAGCCTTGGTGAGCTACAAACCTAAGCTTTTGAAGGGCAGTGTACCTGTAAAGGATAAACGGCTATCAGAATCAGACCTGCTTTCTCTGTCCTCACAGGTGGAGCGGCGGTCAAGGCTGGAGTTCAGGAAGGAGACCGAATCATTAAGGTATTCTCAATCACGCATGAAACAAAAGTGATTGTAATTTAAAGGGGTCATATGATGCGATTTCAAGTGTTCCTTTCTCTTTGGAGTGTTACAAGCTGATTGTGCATAGATAAGATCCCTGAAGTTGCAAAGACTAAAGTCTCAAACCCAAAGAGACATTCTTTATAAAAGTTGAGACTCTGCCACGCCCCCCTAAAACGGCTCGTTCTAACACGCCCCCACATATCTACCTCACTATGTGGAAATATTGAAGGCGTGGTTTCAGTAACTGCAGTTAGTGTTGAAGCAGCATGTCAGGGAGACGCTGTGTGTTTCTAGGCGAAAGCAAAAGCACTTTATTTGGCCTTCCAGAAGTAGATGCATTTAGGAATCTTTAAGATTACTTACAACAGAACAGCAATGCATTTTATGGACGACCGTTTCGTGAACCTAGGAGAGGAGGTTTATTTTGAAAGATGAAGCTGCGATTATGGTAAGGGGCGTTACATTTCCGACGCGTGCTTGCGGTGTTCGGCCAATCACAATGCACTGGGTCAGCTGGCCAATCAGAGCAGACTGCGCTTGTTGGAAAGAGGGACTTTGTGGAAAACGACGTGTTTGAGAGAGGCGGGGCATAGAGGACCTACAATAACGTACAGTATTTGAAAAATAATGTGTTTTTTGAACATTAAAGCATGTCAACATATTCTGTTTCACCAAATACACAAAATAATGATCTTGAAAAAAAGCATCATATGACCCCTTTAACTAATAACTAATGTTATGTTTGTCATCTCTGTTTGCCTTTCAGGTCAATGGTTCATTGGTTTCGTCCATGTCTCATCAGGAAGTGGTGAAGATGATCAAATGTGAGTCTGGCAGTTGTACGTCTAGTTTGTGTAGTTGTGAGGAGTGTCTTTACTGACGTTTGTTCTTCTCTGACAGCCGGGACGTATGTGGCGTTGACTCTTCAGGGACCGCCTCCTTCAGTCGTGTCCGTCCCGCTTCAGCCCCTCCCCGCTGACCTCTTGCCCAATCACAGGACAGCACCTGGTGAAGCCCCGCCTCCTCCACCAACTCCACCCACAGGAAGCAGCACCCCGACTCAGAGAATTACAGGACCCAAACCATTACAGGTGCGCCATGTTTTTAAAACTTTTATTGACTATAACATAGTTGTATGGCCCTCAATCGGCTATATGGACTATTGCCAGTGAGTATTAAAGCGCAAAAAGACTGCGTGTCTCTGTGTGAATGAATGGCATGGTTTCATCTACTACTTCATCTACTACTTCATCTCCTGAGCTGCTCTGAGGGTCATTTCATTTGAGAAACTTAAAGATCTCCTGCAACCCGCCAAAATAAAAGTTCGGATTAACTTGAAGAAATTATGACGGAAATATATTACTCATATATACGCAGCAGAACGTGCTCAAAGTAATAATAGTAATACATTATTTTTGAGGAAGTATCACACAATTTTTGTCAGTGTTTTAATTTAAATGTTAAACCTCTGTTTTGTAACAACAAATTAAAGGATTATTACAATTTGATTTGAAGTTTTTATTAACACGCAGAATCCAGACAAAATAAAACTGACAACACAGAATTTCAGAAATGAATAACACCTTTCATTATTAACGCGCTGTTTCACTATTATTGATATAAGTTTAATGTATGGTTAAATTGTTAAAGTTTAAAAAAATAAACTGAAAAATGTAATCCTTAATTATTAAAATTGAATTGAATTAAACCCTAAATATGGAATCCAAAAAATGATAAAACCCCACAATAGTGGAAAAAAAAAAAAGATTCTAGGGTATTCTTATTGATAAAATGTTAATAAATGGTTAGATTGTTAATGTTGTATGAATTTAGTTATTTAAATTAAAATATTTTTATGATAAAGTTTTATGAATTTAATCAATTGGACATTCATTGATTATTAAAAAGTTAATTAATTCAAATGGAATCCAAAATAAATAAATAGAACAAGCAACACAGAATTTTTGAGGGAAAACAAATACAAAAATAACAATAATAACAACACATTTCATAGGGCACTACTATTGATCCAATTTTAATAAGTGATTAAATTGTTAAAGTTTTATGAATTCAATTGATTATTATGAAATTTAAATAAAGGGGACACACACAGTTTCTGCCAATCTCATGTTAATCTTGAGTACCTATAGAGGAGTACTCTTTAACAGTGTAAATGAGTCAGAATTAGGGATGTAACGATTAACCGCGAGCCGGTTGAAAATCGATTCAAATATGTGACGATTCAAATCGCAATTCAATTATGGGTAGGAGTTTATATGCATTAAATGCATGTCTGAGGAGAACTTACTGTGTTTAGAAAAGTTTAGATGGTATTTTTTGTTTTCCTCTTGCCTCTGTATAACGCATATGAAGACAACAAATCCATCAAGACATTTTTAGTTCATTGCTTTTGACCAAATTATGATTCCATAATCCAGAGCAATGGTTCCTCCAGTGAATTTGCACATGTTAATTGGAATGATTCGGGGCTGAAAAAGTAGCGTAATTAAATAAAAGGACCAACAACAGACTACTGTTGTGTTATATGGACTGGTTTTAAAGGCACAGATAGTTGCATTTGTTTCCTTTCTGAGCTTTCTGATGTAAATGTCCAGTGTGAAGCACGTCAGGGTTCATAAACCTGCCAGATCAGGTATTCTTAGTTGAATAGTCGATTAGTTGTTTCCAAGCTCTGCACACGGTCATTTTAAACCGCTTCTCTGTTTCAGGATGGCACTCGATCAGAAGCTGTCGCTAGCTATCTCACAGCTGGAGAAGGTCGCTATGCATTCATTAAATCATGTGTTGAAGAGCTAATACGATCTTTGATTCATCAGCGTTCGTGCTGTAATGTTGGTGTGATTTCCCTCTTTGAGCAGGTCGGTTATCGATGGACTCCAGCGAAGGAGATGCCGAGGTGAGTTACGTTCGCTTTAGGGATGCACCGAAATCATTCAGCCGGAAATAGCATAAAAAGCAAAAAAGAATAGGGATCAAATAGCAACCAGCGTCGAGTGAGAGGCGCGCGCTCTGTGCAGTGTGGAAGCTTTTAAAACCGTCCGAGAAAGACGCACAAATCATTGACTGTTTAGTACTACTTTAAACAATTTGTAAATCAACTGCAGAACGTTGTGTTTTCTAATACTGTATTGCATGTATTCTGACAGCGCTATCTGCTTGTTAACCAGCGTTCAAAGGCCAAAGCGCAAGGAAAATCTGCACTGAAGCACTGTTACTCGTCACATTTTTATACATTTTTACAATGCGATACGTGCGACGTATTCGTAATGAGACTCGTTTATAAATCTGCTGGGTCTTCCTGCGCATTGCACATAAAAGTTAAGAACTCCAGCATTCATAAATGTTAGTATTGTAATTTTACTGTTGTTCTGTAAAAAGTAACGCAGGCGATGAGCCGAGTGAACGTGCAAATTCACTCCCTGACATTAGATGGTGCTTAATGAAAAACAGAAATAGCCCGGTACACATCGAATTCTATTTGATCTGCAATTCCTCTCCGTAACAATTCCCTCTTATCGAGATTTTTGTAGTTGCTCTCATGTTTGTCATAAAGCTCTTTGTGTTCAGACACCAATGAGACCAGCAGCTCTACATTCATCTTGCCTCGATGCATCTTCTTGGTCTACTTACTTCCTCTTCGTCGTTAGGTATCAATGTGTGCTCGGTAAGACCGTTTTGTGCTTGAGCGCCGCCAAGTCGTGTTTTACTGTAACTTCAGCAGCTCCAGGCACGTGAACAAATGTGCCAATCTCGTTGGTCGGCCAGTTTTTAATGCGGCGCGTCAAACCAAAAAAAACGAGACCGAGGCGTTTAAAAAAAAAAAAAAAAAACGCTTTTACGCCTTGGGTTTTGCGCGGCAGTGTGCACGCTCACATTGGCGCCCTTTGTTTAGTCACGAGGCGTTAAACGTCGACGATAATCACGCGTGGTATTCGTCCCGGTGTGAACAAGCCTTAACATCATCTAAGATGGAGAAATGTAGCATTGCATCACTTGATGCTCTGCAGTGAATGGGTGCCGTCAGAATGAGAGTCCAAACAGCTGATAACATCACAATAATCCACAAGTAATCCACAGCACTCCAGTCCATCAGTTAACATCTGGAGAAGACAACAAATCCATCAAGACATTTTTAGTTCATTGCTTTTGACCAAATTATGATTCCATAATCCAGAGCAATGGTTCCTCCAGTGAATTTGCACATGTTAATTGGAATGATTCGGGGCTGAAAAAGTAGCGTAATTAAATAAAAGGACCAACAACAGACTACTGTTGTGTTATATGGACTGGTTTTAAAGGCACAGATAGTTGCATTTGTTTCCTTTCTGAGCTTTCTGATGTAAATGTCCAGTGTGAAGCACGTCAGGGTTCATAAACCTGCCAGATCAGGTATTCTTAGTTGAATAGTCGATTAGTTGTTTCCAAGCTCTGCACACGGTCATTTTAAACCGCTTCTCTGTTTCAGGATGGCACTCGATCAGAAGCTGTCGCTAGCTATCTCACAGCTGGAGAAGGTCGCTATGCATTCATTAAATCATGTGTTGAAGAGCTAATACGATCTTTGATTCATCAGCGTTCGTGCTGTAATGTTGGTGTGATTTCCCTCTTTGAGCAGGTCGGTTATCGATGGACTCCAGCGAAGGAGACGCCGAGGTGAGTTACGTTCGCTTTAGGGATGCACCGAAATCATTCGGCCGGAAATAGCATAAAAAGCAAAAAAGAATAGGGATCAAATAGCAACCAGCGTCGAGTGAGAGGCGCGCGCTCTGTGCAGTGTGGAAGCTTTTAAAACTGTCCGAGAAAGACGCACAAATCATTGACTGTTTAGTACTACTTTAAACAATTTGTAAATCAACTGCAGAACGTTGTGTTTTCTAATACTCGCACGTATTGCATGTATTCTGACAGCGCTATCTGCTTGTTAACCAGCGTTCAAAGGACAAAGCGCAAGGCAAATCTGCACTGAAGCACTGTTACTCGTCACATTTTTACAATGCATGTGACAATGCGATACGTGCGACGTATTCGTAATGAGACTCGTTTATAAATCTGCTGGGTCTTCCTGCGCATTGCACATAAAAGTTAAGAACTCCAGCATTCATAAATGTTGGTATTGTAATTTTACTGTTGTTCTGTAAAAAGTAAGACAATACTAATGATAATAATAATTGCAACAGCTCTGTTAATGCATTTATTATAACGTTCACACATAGTGTTCAAATCGGGATCTGTAATATTTTCTAATGTTTTAAAAACCTGCTCCGCAAGGCTGCTTTTCTTTGTACAGTAAAAGAAGGGGGTCTGACGGCCAAAACACATTATTTTACTAACTTATTCATTTTAAGTTAAATTGTGCTTTGTTGGTATAATGTCTGCTAGAATCTTAAATATTTTTAAGTTGTTGTTTTGTAACTGATTTGTTTTCTTTGAAAAGCACGACAAAGCAGTAAAATGCACATTTTGCTATTTGATTTATTCATATGTGACCCTGGAGCACAAAAGCAGTCTTAAGTCGCTGGGGTATATTTGTAGCAATGGCCAAAAAATACATTGTATGGGCCAAAATTATAGATTTTTCTTTAATGCCAAAAATCATTAGGATGTTAAGTAAAGATCATGTTCCATGAACATTTCCTAGCGTAAATATATCAAAACTTAATGTTTGATTAGTAATATGCATTGCTAAGAACTTCATTTGGACAACTTTAAAGATGGTTTTCTCAATATTTAGATTTTTTTTGCTCCCTCAGATTCCAGATTTTCAAATAGTTGTATATCGGCCAAATATTGTCCGATCCTAACAAACCATACATCAATGGAAAGCTTATTTATTCAGCTTTCATCTGATGTATAAATCTCAATTTTGAAAAATTGACAAAATACTTGGCAAAATACATGGGGGAAAAAACCTTGAAAAACCGTGTTCGGCCTTCGACCCAATGTTTAATTTTGTTCGGCTTCGGGCAAATATTTATTCCGGTGCATCCCTAGTTCTCCTTACCGCTTTAAGAAACGATTCTCATCAGATTCCTAGGAGTGTGAACAGAAGTGACTGTGAGACTCTGTCCAACGGTCTCCTGTGTGTCTGTGTTCAGGCGTGTGAGAGTCCCTTCTCCTCCCCGTCCACCTTCCCCAGGAACCCTCTGCTCCGCCGGCAGGGATCCGACACGCACCCCTCGGACTCGGTAAGACGATCGCTGGAGCTCCGTAGCGCTTGGCAGTGCTCTGTGTTCAGCCTGCAGTCTGAGTGTCTTACATTTACATACTTTTATCCAAAGCGACTTACAAATGAGGATCATAAAAGCAGTCAAAACTAACAAAAGAGCAACAATATATAAGTGCAAATGACAAGTCTCGGTTAGCCTAACACAGTGCACATAGCAAGGTGTGTGTACAGTGGGTACGGAAAGTATTCAGACCCCCTTAAATTTTTCACTCATTGTTATATTGCAGCCATTTGCTAAAATCATTTAAGTTAATTTTTTTTCCTCATTAATGTACACACAGCACCCCATATTGACAGAAAAACACAGAATTGTTGACATTTTTGCAGATTTATTAAAAATGAAAAACTGAAATATCACATGGTCCTAAGTATTCAGACCCTTTGCTGTGACACTCATATATTTAACTCAGGTGCTGTCCATTTCTTCTGATCATCCTTGAGATGGTTCTACACCTTCATTTGAGTCCAGCTGTGTTTGATTATACTGATTGGACTTGATTAGGAAAGCCACACACCTGCAGGTGTGTTGAGGCAAGTTGGAGCTAAACTCTGTAGGACACCGGCCCTCCAGGTTTGGGCACCCCTGAGTTAGAGGGTCAAATAAAGGTGGAACAGATGTGATTTTAGTCGTTTCATGAAGATGGTTAAGGACTCCGCTGCTCAGATTGAGTTGGGCAGGTCATTCCACCAGGAGGGAACAGTTAACGAAAAAGTCTGTGAAAGTGATTTTGTGCCTCTTTGAGATGACACAATAATACGCCATTCACTTGCAGAATGCAATCTTCTAGAGGCACATAACTCTGAAGTAATGAATTTAGGTAAATGGGTGCAGAGCCAGTGGTGGTTTTGTAGGCAAACATTAATGCCTTGAATTGAATGCGAGCAGCTACTGGTAGCCAGTGCAAATTGATAAACAGAGGTGTGACATGCGTTCTTTTCGGCTCATTAAAGATTAATCTTGCAGCGGCATTTTGGATTAATTGTAAAGGTTTGATAGAAGTGGCTGGAAGTCCTGCCGAGAGAGCATTGCAATAGTCCGGCCTGGACAGAACAAGAGCTTGAACAAGGAGTTGTGAAGCATGTTCTGAAAGAAAGGGCCTGATCTTCTTGATGTTGAATAAAGCAAATCTGCAGGACCGGGCAGTTTTAGCAATGTGGTCTGAGAAATTCAGCTTATCATCAATCACAACTCCAAGGTCTTGTGTCCCTTCAGGGAGGGAAGACGCAGATCATTGGACCAGAGGAAGAAGAGGAGGATGATGGGTATTCGATCAATGAGGTGAGAGAGTTTTCATTAAATGCCTCGCTTATCGCATTTCTCGCCGGGTATAGCAGAGTCTCCCAAAGTTGATGAAAAGCTAGTAATTAATTAAATGTGAAAATTAAAATATATAATGGATTTAAAATAGAAACATTCAAATAAAAATACAGTTTACTTGCATGTCATTTGACCCCTATCCACCATCAAAAGCATGCAAATGTGTTGTTAAATTATTAAAATATTTGTATAATATATAAATTAAATAATAAATATATATTTTAATAATTGATATATTTTAGTGTCATCCAGCTTTCTCTGAAATAAATAATTTAAATTTTTATGTTGCGTTTTTATTTCATTTTTGAGTAAAAATGTGTTAAATATCTTGGCGAGTGCAGTTGAGGGACATTTACCTGTTGAAATCGTCTCTTCATAACCAATACCCTTTAGATTTCTTGCTATTATTTTATTGGACAGAGATTTGGATATGCACAATTATGCAAAGCGTAGTCATCAGAGTTTTTAATTTCATTTTCATATGCATCTTAAATGCATGTATTAAAGTATATCTGGGCTGAATTTGGAATAGCATGCTACTGCCATATCTGCCATGTCTTTATATCACAGACACAGTCGTATGCTAGTATGCTGTTCCTAATTCAGTGTTTAAATCCATGTGTTAAAGTTGATTTGGTCGACTTTCGGGAGTGTACTAGCATATAGAGCTCAAAGCTCTTTTGGCAGATTGTCAGTGTTAAAAACATTATGGTTGATATTGCTTAGGCTTTTTTTGTTCACTGTTGTTGTTGTTAATTAAAACTAAAAATTTAAATAAAACAAATAAAATCTAAATAATAGAATTGGAAATATTGTATTTATATATTAAATATATGCATGCAATTTTTTAAAGTGAGAATGGGAAATGATGCTTTAGCAACTAGCTACATTAAAATAAGTTCAGAATTAATTAAATGAAATAAAATAAAGCTAAATAGGAATATTTAAAATTTCCTAGAACTAATAAAAATGACGACAAACAAAAATGACAAAATTACTAAAATGAAAATGAAGACATAAAAATAAAAGCTAGTCCTCAATATTGTAATAGTATAGAAATTATACTAAAATAACGCTGCTTTTCTTACACTGGACTTGTAAGTCACGTGATGTGCAGTATGTTCGTATATTGTTTAGGGATGGGCATTTTTCAAAAATATTGTATTCAAATATTTGGGCTCATAAAAAACGGATATTCGAATATTTGTTTATTTAAATAACGTTTAATGAGGAAGACGTTATTTTTTAATAATCAAGTGTTTGTCACCATTTCTGAACAAGCTTATGATTAGGCCTCATAGACAACAATGTTAACGCGCTCCACAGCGCCACCCAGTGCATTTAGTTATAACTGGCTTTTAGTTTGCGTGCTCAGGATTTTTCATGGATTCCTTGCATTTACTGGCAGCAAAGCGACACGTAGTAAAATTCAAAGTGTTTTTATTTTTCGAATGATAAGTACAGGTCGAATATTCGACTTTTTGTGCGCACTCCTAATATTATTCCACATGGAGCCAGTGACAGTGGAGTAGATGAGAGGATGTCTTGACGTCTGTAGCTCTCTCTCGCTGTTCGTGACAGATGGACGGCCCGTTTCAGGACATCGAGCTGCTGAAGAGTCGTCCGGCTCACATGACGGTCTTCATGAGATACGTGTTCAGTCAACTACTGGATCCAAACCCGCTGGTCAGCCCTGCTTTCTCATATGATATAGGGGTGGAACGGTACACATATTTTCGGTTCAGTGCGCATGTGTACCGAACAAATACAGCGTTGTTTAAACCACTGCACGAGCAGAACTTCACTGAAAACTTCCAGTTTTGTATTAAAGTAATAAGCACCAAGAAGCCGTGGTTTACAGTGAATTTATAACAGCTAAGGGGCGTTGTGAGGCACGATACGAAGCTGTTATAAATTCACTGTAAACCACGGCTTCACGGGGGTTATTGCTTTTATAAACCGGTTATTCCATAAACGTAGTACATTTTCACAAAACAAAACAGCAAATAAAGTGTAATGATATTAATAAAAACAGTATTCTTCAGCCAATCAATGTAGTTCCTCAGAAACGGTTGTGGTTGCGACAAAGTGGTTACCGAGCAACACACAGGAGTAAACAAAGGTGTATGTTTGTAGAGTAATTTACAACAGCTTCGAATGCGGCTCAACCAATCAGAATCAAGGATCCGTTTTATAAATTGTTACTTTTGATAAGAAACAAAGTCTCATCTTTCAGATAATGTCCATTTTTTTTCAGGAAATTCAAACAATAAGTGCGGTTTTGGTGCTCTTTGATGTGGCGACAGATCGAAACGCCTCAGTTCGCGATCATCCCTTCCTCTTTACTACTAGTTATAACACAAAATAAACATGAATGGACATCTCCTGCCTCCTGTAATCGCTCAGTCAGCGTTTAAACCGCGGAAAGATTCATATGCATCTCTCATGCAAACAGATGCATATGAAAAATCATCAGCAATAGACAGCATATAAATGAAAACTGGTATATGAAAATGGTATATGTCTGTGCAAGCTTTGGAGGTGTTGATGGAAGCGATTTACTGGATTTATGCTTTGATAATCGTACTGAATATTATCCAGATGTAGTTTTTGATAAAAATGTGATGTTCTCACCTCAAAATTATGCATTTTTAATGAAACCTACCTATATCCAAGTGTTGATAAAAAGAATGCTTTAAGCATATTTATAAACATATTTTTTTCAAATATTCATACAGCAAAATATACTGGAGGCCATCACATTTTTGTAAAAATCATCAAAATCGGTGGCGGTTGACTTTTTTCAAAAATGCTGGCGGGGAAAGGGTAAATATAAAAAAAGCAATTTTTTTTCCGCTACTGTACCGAACCGTGATGTCAAAACCGAGGTACCGAACCGTCATATTTGTGTACCGTTACACCCCAATATGAAATATTAAATGCCAACTCGGTGAGCATCAGTGGCTGCATGAGCACTAATGTAACTCTTGTGTCGATGCAGTTGTTTTATCTGTCTGTGGAGGCGTATCTGGGCTCGAGCCCTAAAGACGCCCGTTCGCTCGCCCCTCAGATCTGCTCGCACTTCCTGGACCACGATGCCGTGAGTGTCTGATCTACACCCACAAACCACCAGCGCTGCTTTTCTCAGCGAGCTTTCTGTGTGACTGTCCATTTGTGATTCTTTTCAGCCTGTGAAGATTAAAGTCCGGGAGGAGTTTCTGACAGACATAGGTGAGATCTCCTGAGCACGACGCCTGCTGGCAGCGTGACGGGGCTGTGGCTAACCGTGCGTGTTTGGTTTGTTCTCGTGTAGAGAGTCGTCTGCACGCGCAGGAGGACATCCGAGGGCCGCTGTCTGAGCTCCAGCAGCAGGTGCTTCCAGATATTCAAGAGCAGCTTCAAGACTACAGGTGCGCCTCCAGCTTTACTTTGATATATATACTGGAGCAGTTTTATCTAATACTGCCGCTGGAGCCCTTTCTTGTGGTTACGAAAGGTTGTGTTTTGCGCTTGATGGGATGTTTTCTGTGATGCACGGCAGGAGCAAGCAGATGATGGGTCTGGGCTCTCTGTTCGGAGAGAGCGACCTGCAGCAGTTAGACGGAGACCCGGTGAAAGAGCGGCAGGTGGTGGACAAACAGGTGCTGGCGCTCTGGGACGTCCTGTGAGTGTTCAGTTACTCTTGAACATGACTTTAACATGGCTTGAGCTCAACACTGACTCGGTTTGCTTCGCTAATGCATCAGTGCACGTGATTCTGAAGATAAAGGTTGTTGTCTTCATGATATTTCATGAAAAATCTGCTTCTGATAACTTTTCTTTTGGAGTCATCAATAATAGCATTGTAATATTTCTGTTGTGCTGTATTATTATTCTTATGAATCAGTTATTATTATTATTATTATTATATACTAATATCAATAGTACTATTACTATAGTAATACATTTATTTATTGGTTTAATTTCTATAACTTGAATAATACGTTTCATTAATACATTACTTTAATGGTATTATAATGTTTGATATTATTTTCTTTATTTTATAATTATTATTATTAAGTGATCAAATTTTATAGTACAACTATGCTATAGTAGTACAATAATAATAGTAATGGTTATTATAAAAAAAAAATATATATATATATATATTATGCATTATAGTAATGCATTTTTATTGGGCTACATTATATAACTTAATAATAAATAAATACATGTGTTACTATTGTAATGATACTGTTGTACTAAAAAATTGTATTTATTGTTATTATTATTATTAATATAATTTGCAATAAAATATTACAGTATAATAGTATTATTACAATAGTTATTGTAATATGCATATGGTTATTGGTCTATTTTTTATAATTTAATAAACATAATTATAGTTATGATTATTTCATAGTACAGAAGTACAATAGTAATACAGTTGTTTATTGTTTTAATTTTTATCATTTAAAAACTTCACTACTACGGTTACTTTCATATACTAATATTAATTGTATTATTATTGTTTAATAATTTTGAATGGGTTTCATAAAAACAATTGTGTGACTGTGGCCTGAGACAACTGAAGCAGAAAGATTTTGTTAAAAGAAAATGCAAATAAAACACAACTCTATAAACTTTCCCCCTTGATCCTCGTGCTAAAATTAGCTCATTTTAAATAATATTTTAAATATTTCAAATGATATATTAAAACATTTCGTGCCAGGGAAAGAAAAGAGCACAGGGACACATTTTTAACCCCTGATGAGTTTGTGTCTCTGGTTAATATGCTCTAAAATCAATGGGAGAGATGTGCTATAAAACCAGCAGCACAGATTATAAAGCGTTTCCACGGCGACCGGTCAGATGACACGGGAATAAACCCGCGAGCTTGTGTGAGTTACAAAGGTCCCGCGTCTGTGACACGCCTCGACACAGAGCTGCTCACATGACCCGCAGACCGGTCACATGACCGCTGTACACACAGGACCCTGTGAGCTCAAAACCCGAGGTGTGTGTCTCTCTTCAGGTGCGTGTTTGTGTAAATACAGTCAAGCTAACACCAGCTTTCTTTCCTTACAGCTCAAAACACGAGGAGGACAGAAGGTATGAGCTTCAATCCTGTGGCTAGCAGTGGTTAGCATGTGCTAAGATGCATGAAATCAGTTTATTAAATGACAATATTGACCGTTGTTGTGCTGTCAGTTCTCCGCTAGCGTCTGCGGTTCATCTGTATCTCAGACACTCGGGCATTAAACTCAGAGACTCCAAAGTGTTTCCCGGCTTGATGTCCGAGAAGGAAAAGTGGCTTCCGTTCTTTCCTAAAGCTAAAAAGGTAAATGTATGATGTAATGTACTGAAAGATGTACTGTATTTACACTAGCTCTGGTTCTTACTGGATCCTCATAATGCGCTTCAAATGTTCATACGCAGCTGAGCAGCGCCAGACGAGAGAAGGACGGAGACGACAAGAAACGAAATCCCATCCTGAAGTACATCGGAAAACCCAGAAGCACGTCCCAGTCCAGTAAACACACACACTCTCTCTCTGTCTCACACACACACTCGCACACACTCTCACACACACACACTCTCTCT
>NW_015506093.1:399006-406296 GCF_001515645.1 Sinocyclocheilus grahami | reverse complement strand
GTGTGTACATTAATGAGGAAAAAAAAATAACTTAAATGATTTTAGCAAATGGCTGCAATATAACAAAGAGGGAAAAATGTAAGGGGGTCTGAATACTTTCCGTACCCACTGTATATATATATATATATACTTTTTTTTTCTTTTTTTTTTCTTTATATACAGGGGTTTTGCATGTCTTTCCTGTCTTTTAGTTTAATAATAACAATAATAATTTGTTATTTATAAATTATATTATTTTTATTTATATCAATGTATTTTTTTAGTATATATATATATATATATATATATATATATTATTGTTTAATATTATTATTTATTATTATTACTTTTAATAAACATGGTTTTTGCAGGTCTTAAAAAGTTCTTAACACTAAATTCGTCCTTCCACAAATTAAGGCTTTAAAAGGGCTTAAATCGGAGCAGAAAGTCTTAAATGCATTGTCATGGCATTAAATGTTGTATACATTGCAAAAAAATATCTTCCTCAGTGTTTTGTCTTTTATTTCCCAATGCAAATATCCAAACAGCCTTAAATCAAGACACATTTGCTTTGCTTGAGACAAAAAATGATGAAAATATAAATGCTTGTTTTCTGAGAAAATGAACACAATTAAGTGAGTCTATGCTTGAAACAAGAACAGATGTCTGTCAGTAGGACTTTGAATGAAGTTTTTCTGAGCCCATTGACAAGTTGTTGTTCTTGTTTTAATCAAACTAAATTCATTTTCATCAGCTTTTCAGAAAAATCATTTAGAGACCATATTGACACATTGTGTCCCATTTAATTTATTTCTTAACATTTCTTTACTCGGTCTTAAAAATCTGTACATTTACCTTCATAAAACCTGTATATATTTGACTGTATTATTGCATTTGTATAGTGTTTTTTCAGAGCTCAATATTAGTTCACTTTTAAGATTGAGCTGTAAATATTCACAACATTGATGTTACACAATTCAGAAGTGTGTTGTACCTGTTATGGAAAAAAGATGGAGCAGGAGGCTTGTCTGCTTGTCTTTATTTATATCCATAGTTCGTCCTGGCAGCGTGAGAAACATCATTCAGCAGTTTGAGAATAACCATTGAAGAATTGAAGAAGGGGACAGTGAGGGACAGCAGTTGTCTTCCAGCAGCTTTGGAGAGGACAGCATGGACAGGTCACAGCATGCAGATGTTATATAAGCAGGATATTTCACTTTTAGATGGTTCTCACAAGACGTTCCAGCTTTAATGATTTGATGTTGATTGCATTTGTTTATTCTCCTTCTCAGTCCGACCATATCGGTGCGTTTGGCTCGTAGCGAGTCTTTGAAGGCTCAGGGGGAGGGGCGTCGGCGAGGAGGCGGGACGGGGGCGGAGTCTGTCCCTCGTTCCCGTAGCGATGTGGACATGGAGGACTGTGAGGAGAGGGAGGGGCCGGGACTGAGGCCGTTACATCACAGCGCCTCGTCTTCAGCCTCCAGCAGCTCGGCACGGTACAAACACACAGACACATAAAAAAACCCTCTTTTTTTTAAATTGACAAAACACACTATTCCACATCCTGCTCAATGCTGTACTTCAAACAAACGTGCAAACTGCATGCTATGAACACACACTGTATGATTAATATATGTGACTCTGGAGCACAAAAGCAGTGTTAAGTCGCTGGGGTATATTTGTAGCAATAGCCAACAATACATTGTATGGGTCAAAATTATAGATTTTTCTTTCATGCCAAAAATCATTAGGATGTTATGTAAAGATCATGTTCCATGAAGATATGTTGTAATTTTCCTACTGTAAATATATCAAAACTTAATTTTTGATTAGTAATATGCATTGCTAAGAACTTAATTTGGACAACTTTAAAGATGATTTTCTCAATATTTAGATTTTTTTTTTGCACCCTCAGATTCCAGATTTTCAAATAGTTGTATCTCGGCCAAATGTTGTCCGATCCTAACAAACCATACATCAATGGGAAGATTATTTATTCAGCTCTCAGATCTCAATTTCGAAACATTTACCCTTATGACTGGTTTTGTGGTCCAGGGTCACAAATCTCTGTGCTACACTTTGTGTAAAAGAGTTATAAAGCACAGTTTAAACGGACAGTTTAATTCCCTAAATTAAAATTGGAAATAATAATGATGAAAATGGTAAAGAAAAATGCAAACTCCGTATTGATGAGAGGAACGTTCTGCAGGAACACACACACATTCTCTGTGTTACGGTCGTGTCTTTATTCTGTAAATGTATGAAACGTCTTACATTTATATTCAATCGCACAATTGACTTTTAAACCTGAATTTAACGTCCAATAACAGATATATCAGCAAAATTACTATTATTGCCCTGAATATTACTAATATTTACGCATGCCGGTGCTCGTTCAGTGAAGTCTGAAGTTTAACGCACATGGACGAGTCTTCATGCAAAATAGAAACATTCACGTGAATATGTAACATTTACAGAAAAGGGTATTACAGTAAAATGCAGTGTATGGCCGAGGAAACATTTCTCACACACTCTTAAACGACACATGCATCTGTCAAAGCGCCTGACAGGACGAGCCGTGTTAAATATTACGCTAATGCATTAGCTTGAAGTTTAAAATAAAGCATTCTCATGTTTCGGGCAGCTTGGATCATGCATCTTTCCCGCTGCAGCTAGCTCTGTTTCATTTGCTATTTTTAGATGCATTTCATCCATAGAAATGCGTTATTCACTGTAGTCATTTGACACGACTGGCAGAAGTTTTGCGTGCGCGTTGGGAAGACGCGACCAATCGATAATGACATTCGTTGTTGATTATTTTCATTTAGTGGTCGACCGATATGGGATTTTTAATGGCCGGTGCCAATATTGAGAAATCAATCTGGCCGATATGAAGCCGATATAATACTGTGCTGCGGATCTGATGTCTCACGGTACGTTTGAATAAGATTTTGCTGCATGCCGGCGTGTTATTGTATGTAACACAACGTAGCATCACACTAGAAAGTGAATGACGATTGGTAATTTTACTGTCTGTCAGGTGCTGGCTTCATGTCTCAGTAAAGAGGAAGCACAAATGCACGATGTGGTGTCATAATCCGTTTTGAAAAACATCAGCCGTACGGAAAGACTTATCGGCCGATGCCGATATTCAAAAAAAGGCAGCGGCTATTTGCACTAAGTGTAAATAACAATGGATTCCATTTACACTAAGTGAAAATAGCAGTATTTTTAACAATATGCTATTTACACTAAGTGCAGATAGCGATAGATTCTATTTACATTGTTAAAATAGCAGGATTTTCTGCTATGTATACTACTTGTTGCAAATAGTGGCAATTATCTGCACCTCAGTATTGTAGTACATTATAAAACAGTATTGAGTGGGAAATCTTATTGGGAAAATAAAACTATCCCTACACCTACCCCAACTCTACCTGATACTTTATTTTCAACTTTTTGATTATTTTCTTAATTTTTATTGAAAATAAATGCCTTTCCGATGTGACATGGGATTTGAAAAGGGAGAAAAAAAAAGTTCTGTAAAAGGCGGATTTGAACCAGGGTCGATGGTGTCAAAAAGACTACGATATGCGCTTTACCATCTACGCCGCTGGAGCTGATGATTGTCGGCCATCTTTTATAGTGTTGACCATCCCTATCACACGTTTGTGGGTGGAGCTACTGTAAATAACCTCTGCCAACAAGGCGGGCTATTTGCACTTAGTGTAAATAGACACTCCGTTAAAAAAATTCTAAATATCGGCCGATATATCGGTCGACCACTATTTTCATTATCGGTTTTATCTATTAGTTGTTGCAGCCCTAGAAAAATTATAGATCATTTCCATAAATAAATTCATTAAATTTAGTTTCTTTTGTTTTGAGTTTCTAACTTTATTTGTATTGTTATTTCAGATCGCTGGAGAACCCGACGCCGCCGTACACGCCTCGCTCTCAGCGCAGGTGAGGTTTATTCGCTCTGGCTCTGCTGCTCTGCTCTGTCTCTGCTCGTGCGTCTCATTCTCTGCTGTCCGTCTGTAGGATGCTGGACGCTCCGGTGGCTCTGTTACCAGACGCGCCGGCTCTGGACGAGGACGTGATCGACTCGCAGAACTGGCAGGAGACGGTTGAGCCGCACGTTCTGGCATCACTCAGCTCACGGGAGATCGACCGACAGGCCGTCATCTACGGTACACGCTTACACATGCACACACTGAAGTCAGATCTTATGACATATGTTTGCCTGAGCAAAGGCAGGCCATTTGGAAACCTGTTTGAAAACTGTTTGTTGCTGTTTGTGGTGCAGAAACGACGCGCTTCCAGTTAAGCATCTGCTTTAAAATAAATATTAATGCTTTTATAAAATATTTATATAAAATGCTTTAAAATAAATATTTCAGGTTCAGTTCAGCATCTGTAACATGACGTCAGTTACTGCAGCTCATTTTTAGACACTTATAATGTGAAATACTACAGTATGCACTGATTTAAAGTATACAAGTTTATAATTCATAAACGTTCCATTAACATGAGAGTAAGATTAAATCACTATTAAACGGATAGTTCCGGTCCTTGATTCTGATTGGCTGAGCCGCGTTCGAAGCTGTTGTAAATTACTCTAGTAAAATACACCTTTGTTTACGTTTGTCTGTTGCACTTTGCTGCAACCACAACCGTTTCTGAGGAACTACATTGTTTGGTGGAAGAATACTGTTTTTATTAATATCATTACACTTTATTTGCTGTTTTATTTTGTGAAACCTTACTACATATATGGAATAACCGTTTTATAAAAGCAAAAAGCACGGCTTCTTGGGGCTTATTGCTTTAGTAGCATTTTACGAGGTTTCATTTGTTAGTACTACATTACTTAGCATGAACTAACGATAAAAATACTCCTAAAGCATTTATTAATCTTCAGTTAATTACTAATGCATCATTTAAATCAAAAGTTGAATCAGTTCATATTAGTTAATGGCACTTGTCTAACATAAACTAACAATGCACAAATGTATTTCTATTAACTGACATAAACAAAGATACCGTAACAAATGCATTGCTCATTGTTATTTGATATTGATGCATTAACTAGTGTTAAACAATGGGACCTTACTATGAAGTGTTACCAGATCGCTAACAATATCCAGCATTTTATGGCATGAGACATGGAAAGATTATTTCATTAAAATGATTTTACCTGGAGAACTGATTTGAACAAAATCTGAAAATCAAAAAAGATCATCTACCTAGAAAATTGTTCCCACCTAAAAAAGACAGATTTAGACACGGTTATGGCTCAAATAAAACATCTTGTTCAGGAAGAATTAATAAAATGCTTTAACAAAAATCAGAGCAACATTTATTTTAATTACTTTTTTAAAAAGTCAGGAGAATACATCAGAATTGTTTGATTTGGATTAGCACGTTTCTGCTTTTGAAACATTTCCATTGTTTATTTGTGTTATAAAGGCATTGCTGAAAAAAATATTAAATTTTATTTTATTTTTTAAAATTCAGAAATGCATCCAAATAATTTTCTTTGGTAATGGTCATCATGCTACAGATACGGCTGTACTTCTACTGAGACCAGAACTTGTTTGTTTTATAATGTTATTATGAATTAATGTAATTTGATTTATAACATTTATTTTACAATTTATTAAGCCTGTGTTCAGCATCATTTTACGCTTATACGTTTGAAAGGCATTCAAAAGCACTTCTAAATTAGTGCCTCACATAAATATTCCCCCATTATGTTGTCAATATCTGAGTGAAATAATCACCAAACCGACTGACAACAGTTTAATACTCTGATTGTGTGTCTGTCACATGCTTGAACGTCTTTACTAAATGATATTAAGCGTGTAAATATGTCAGTAAGAATATTAACTGGCTGTTTACAGATGTGTACAGCGTGAAATCTCAATGCCTGACTTCCTGGAATTAATAACCAGCCCAGGGTGAAGCTTAAACTGTGAAATAGGAGAGTTTTTCACTTATCGAGCATCAGATCCGTCAGGCTCTGTGGCTCTGTAATCAGCAGCGTTTCTCCTCCGGCCGGAGAAATGAGCTTCCTGACAATCCCAGACATGCCGGAGATGTTTCGTTTGTTTTAAGATGATACATCTCTGAAAACTATACCAGTCAAAGTCATTTATGATCTCAGATAGCCTCGAGCCTCAGACTTCAGTGTGTTTATGGGCTACATGGAAAAACGGGACCAATTTTAAGAAATTGTAACCCAAATCTTAGGTTGTTTTGAGATGCACGTCCTGACGTCACTTGGCATGATGAGAACAAACTCAAGACAGATTTGAGGAAATTAGACTGTCAGCCCCTTGTCAGGTTTTGGTGCATTTTACATGGAGCCCAGGTACAATTCTCCAAATGTTGCTTGTTAATGTAACCAGCAATTAATTCTACTTTATACTAGCTGTGTTTCCGTCAACGTGTTTTATGCAAATATTAAAAATAAAATAAAACACCAAGATGCACATCAAATCTTAAAATGTGCATTTAAGAAATATTTTTATCTGCTTTGTTTAATCCTGTCCCATCACGCATCTTAATGCATGATACTGTAGCGTGTTTCGATTTGTCTGCATTGAGTCATTCATTATTAGGAAAAAAAGAGCCCAGCTTCTGTTTTTGTTGTTGATAGGTTGCACCAGTTTCCCAGGAGTGACACATTTGGTCTCTTGAGCTCAGTGCTTTATTTGCTAATGTTCGATATTCCATATTTTCCGAAAAGTTACATTTTGTTTTATGCGATATTTCAGTTTTACGTAAAGTTAAATATCCAGCTTTGTTGTATGTGATATTCCAATTTTTTTAATTGTTTTTTACATACATGTTAAATATTGCAACTTTGAATGGAAACATAGTTACTGTCTTATCCTATAATGATAAAATACCCAACATGTTACAGATAAATTATGCTGTACATTGCAAATCACAGGATTTTACTCCAGCTACGTTTCTCTTCTTTTCTATCCTCGACACATAAACATGTTGAACTTTCACTGGAGTTTGTGCTTTTTTGTTAGATATCGTAATATCCTTTTACCTAGGGCTGGGCCGATATGGCAAAAAAATTAAATCTCGATTTTATTTAATTTTTTTTCCACTTGAAAATATAACTACAATATGATTCAAGTAACTTTTTTTCTTTATCAACCCTCTAGTTGATAAAGTGCACCGCACATGATTTGTGAAATGTTAAACAAATCACTTGTTAAATATCTTTGCAGAAAAGATGCAACTACATAGTACAAACTTGTCTTATATATATATATATATATATATATA
>NW_015506093.1:383643-386092 GCF_001515645.1 Sinocyclocheilus grahami | reverse complement strand
GTGTGTACATTAATGAGGAAAAAAAAATAACTTAAATGATTTTAGCAAATGGCTGCAATATAACAAAGAGGGAAAAATGTAAGGGGGTCTGAATACTTTCCGTACCCACTGTATATATATATATATATACTTTTTTTTTCTTTTTTTTTTCTTTATATACAGGGGTTTTGCATGTCTTTCCTGTCTTTTAGTTTAATAATAACAATAATAATTTGTTATTTATAAATTATATTATTTTTATTTATATCAATGTATTTTTTTAGTATATATATATATATATATATATATATATATTATTGTTTAATATTATTATTTATTATTATTACTTTTAATAAACATGGTTTTTGCAGGTCTTAAAAAGTTCTTAACACTAAATTCGTCCTTCCACAAATTAAGGCTTTAAAAGGGCTTAAATCGGAGCAGAAAGTCTTAAATGCATTGTCATGGCATTAAATGTTGTATACATTGCAAAAAAATATCTTCCTCAGTGTTTTGTCTTTTATTTCCCAATGCAAATATCCAAACAGCCTTAAATCAAGACACATTTGCTTTGCTTGAGACAAAAAATGATGAAAATATAAATGCTTGTTTTCTGAGAAAATGAACACAATTAAGTGAGTCTATGCTTGAAACAAGAACAGATGTCTGTCAGTAGGACTTTGAATGAAGTTTTTCTGAGCCCATTGACAAGTTGTTGTTCTTGTTTTAATCAAACTAAATTCATTTTCATCAGCTTTTCAGAAAAATCATTTAGAGACCATATTGACACATTGTGTCCCATTTAATTTATTTCTTAACATTTCTTTACTCGGTCTTAAAAATCTGTACATTTACCTTCATAAAACCTGTATATATTTGACTGTATTATTGCATTTGTATAGTGTTTTTTCAGAGCTCAATATTAGTTCACTTTTAAGATTGAGCTGTAAATATTCACAACATTGATGTTACACAATTCAGAAGTGTGTTGTACCTGTTATGGAAAAAAGATGGAGCAGGAATATTAATGGCTTGTCTTTATTTATATCCATAGTTCGTCCTGGCAGCGTGAGAAACATCATTCAGCAGTTTGAGAATAATTCAGACTCCATTGAAGAAGGGGACAGTGAGGGACAGCAGTTGTCTTCCAGCAGCTTTGGAGAGGACAGCATGGACAGGTCACAGCATGCAGATGTTATATAAGCAGGATATTTCACTTTTAGATGGTTCTCACAAGACGTTCCAGCTTTAATGATTTGATGTTGATTGCATTTGTTTATTCTCCTTCTCAGTCCGACCATATCGGTGCGTTTGGCTCGTAGCGAGTCTTTGAAGGCTCAGGGGGAGGGGCGTCGGCGAGGAGGCGGGACGGGGGCGGAGTCTGTCCCTCGTTCCCGTAGCGATGTGGACATGGAGGACTGTGAGGAGAGGGAGGGGCCGGGACTGAGGCCGTTACATCACAGCGCCTCGTCTTCAGCCTCCAGCAGCTCGGCACGGTACAAACACACAGACACATAAAAAAACCCTCTTTTTTTTAAATTGACAAAACACACTATTCCACATCCTGCTCAATGCTGTACTTCAAACAAACGTGCAAACTGCATGCTATGAACACACACTGTATGATTAATATATGTGACTCTGGAGCACAAAAGCAGTGTTAAGTCGCTGGGGTATATTTGTAGCAATAGCCAACAATACATTGTATGGGTCAAAATTATAGATTTTTCTTTCATGCCAAAAATCATTAGGATGTTATGTAAAGATCATGTTCCATGAAGATATGTTGTAATTTTCCTACTGTAAATATATCAAAACTTAATTTTTGATTAGTAATATGCATTGCTAAGAACTTAATTTGGACAACTTTAAAGATGATTTTCTCAATATTTAGATTTTTTTTGCACCCTCAGATTCCAGATTTTCAAATAGTTGTATCTCGGCCAAATGTTGTCCGATCCTAACAAACCATACATCAATGGGAAGATTATTTATTCAGCTCTCAGATCTCAATTTCGAAACATTTACCCTTATGACTGGTTTTGTGGTCCAGGGTCACAAATCTCTGTGCTACACTTTGTGTAAAAGAGTTATAAAGCACAGTTTAAACGGACAGTTTAATTCCCTAAATTAAAATTGGAAATAATAATGATGAAAATGGTAAAGAAAAATGCAAACTCCGTATTGATGAGAGGAACGTTCTGCAGGAACACACACACATTCTCTGTGTTACGGTCGTGTCTTTATTCTGTAAATGTATGAAACGTCTTACATTTATATTCAATCGCACAATTGACTTTTAAACCTGAATTTAACGTCCAATAACAGATATATCAGCAAAATTACTATTATTGCCCTGAATATTACTAATATTTACGCATGCCGGTGCTCGTTCAGTGAAGTCTGAAGTTTAACGCACATGGACGAGTCTTCATGCAAAATAGAAACATTCACGTGAATATGTAACATT
>NW_015506093.1:380791-382352 GCF_001515645.1 Sinocyclocheilus grahami | reverse complement strand
TATCGGCCGATATATCGGTCGACCACTATTTTCATTATCGGTTTTATCTATTAGTTGTTGCAGCCCTAGAAAAATTATAGATCATTTCCATAAATAAATTCATTAAATTTAGTTTCTTTTTCTTTTGTTTTGAGTTTCTAACTTTATTTGTATTGTTATTTCAGATCGCTGGAGAACCCGACGCCGCCGTACACGCCTCGCTCTCAGCGCAGGTGAGGTTTATTCGCTCTGGCTCTGCTGTTCTGCTCTGTCTCTGCTCGTGCGTCTCATTCTCTGCTGTCCGTCTGTAGGATGCTGGACGCTCCGGTGGCTCTGTTACCAGACGCGCCGGCTCTGGACGAGGACGTGATCGACTCGCAGAACTGGCAGGAGACGGTTGAGCCGCACGTTCTGGCATCACTCAGCTCACGGGAGATCGACCGACAGGCCGTCATCTACGGTACACGCTTACACATGCACACACTGAAGTCAGATCTTATGACATATGTTTGCCTGAGCAAAGGCAGGCCATTTGGAAACCTGTTTGAAAACTGTTTGTTGCTGTTTGTGGTGCAGAAACGACGCGCTTCCAGTTAAGCATCTGCTTTAAAATAAATATTAATGCTTTTATAAAATATTTATATAAAATGCTTTAAAATAAATATTTCAGGTTCAGTTCAGCATCTGTAACATGATGTCAGTTACTGCAGCTCATTTTTAGACACTTATAATGTGAAATACTACAGTATGCACTGATTTAAAGTATACAAGTTTATAATACATAAACGTTCCATTAACATGAGAGTAAGATTAAATCACTATTAAACGGATAGTTCCGGTCCTTGATTCTGATTGGCTGAGCCGCGTTCGAAGCTGTTGTAAATTACTCTAGTAAAATACACCTTTGTTTACGTTTGTCTGTTGCACTTTGCTGCAACCACAACTGTTTCTGTGGAACTACATTGTTTGGTGGAAGAATACTGTTTTTATTAATATCATTACACTTTATTTGCTGTTTTATTTTGTGAAACCTTACTACATATATGGAATAACCGTTTTATAAAAGCAAAAAGCACGGCTTCTTGGGGCTTATTGCTTTAGTAGCATTTTACGAGGTTTCATTTGTTAGTACTACATTACTTAGCATGAACTAACGATAAAAATACTCCTAAAGCATTTATTAATCTTCAGTTAATTACTAATGCATCATTTAAATCAAAAGTTGAATCAGTTCATATTAGTTAATGGCACTTGTCTAACATAAACTAACAATGCACAAATGTATTTCTATTAACTGACATAAACAAAGATACCGTAACAAATGCATTGCTCATTGTTATTTGATATTGATGCATTAACTAGTGTTAAACAATGGGACCTTACTATGAAGTGTTACCAGATCGCTAACAATATCCAGCATTTTATGGCATGAGACATGGAAAGATTATTTCATTAAAATGATTTTACCTGGAGAACTGCTTTGAACAAAATCTGAAAATCAAAAAAGATCATCTACCTAGAAAATTGTTCCCACCTTAAAAAGACAGATTTAGACACGGTTATGGCTCAAATAAAACATCTT
>NW_015506093.1:378896-380663 GCF_001515645.1 Sinocyclocheilus grahami | reverse complement strand
ATTTTATTTTATTTTTTAAAATTCAGAAATGCATCCAAATAATTTTCTTTGGTAATGGTCATCATGCTACAGATACGGCTGTACTTCTACTGAGACCAGAACTTGTTTGTTTTATAATGTTATTATGAATTAATGTAATTTGATTTATAACATTTATTTTACAATTTATTAAGCCTGTGTTCAGCATCATTTTACGCTTATACGTTTGAAAGGCATTCAAAAGCACTTCTAAATTAGTGCCTCACATAAATATTCCCCCATTATGTTGTCAATATCTGAGTGAAATAATCACCAAACCGACTGACAACAGTTTAATACTCTGATTGTGTGTCTGTCACATGCTTGAACGTCTTTACTAAATGATATTAAGCGTGTAAATATGTCAGTAAGAATATTAACTGGCTGTTTACAGATGTGTACAGCGTGAAATCTCAATGCCTGACTTCCTGGAATTAATAACCAGCCCAGGGTGAAGCTTAAACTGTGAAATAGGAGAGTTTTTCACTTATCGAGCATCAGATCCGTCAGGCTCTGTGGCTCTGTAATCAGCAGCGTTTCTCCTCCGGCCGGAGAAATGAGCTTCCTGACAATCCCAGACATGCCGGAGATGTTTCGTTTGTTTTAAGATGATACATCTCTGAAAACTATACCAGTCAAAGTCATTTATGATCTCAGATAGCCTCGAGCCTCAGACTTCAGTGTGTTTATGGGCTACATGGAAAAACGGGACCAATTTTAAGAAATTGTAACCCAAATCTTAGGTTGTTTTGAGATGCACGTCCTGACGTCACTTGGCATGATGAGAACAAACTCAAGACAGATTTGAGGAAATTAGACTGTCAGCCCCTTGTCAGGTTTTGGTGCATTTTACATGGAGCCCAGGTACAATTCTCCAAATGTTGCTTGTTAATGTAACCAGCAATTAATTCTACTTTATACTAGCTGTGTTTCCGTCAACGTGTTTTATGCAAATATTAAAAATAAAATAAAACACCAAGATGCACATCAAATCTTAAAATGTGCATTTAAGAAATATTTTTATCTGCTTTGTTTAATCCTGTCCCATCACGCATCTTAATGCATGATACTGTAGCGTGTTTCGATTTGTCTGCATTGAGTCATTCATTATTAGGAAAAAAAGAGCCCAGCTTCTGTTTTTGTTGTTGATAGGTTGCACCAGTTTCCCAGGAGTGACACATTTGGTCTCTTGAGCTCAGTGCTTTATTTGCTAATGTTCGATATTCCATATTTTCCGAAAAGTTACATTTTGTTTTATGCGATATTTCAGTTTTACGTAAAGTTAAATATCCAGCTTTGTTGTATGTGATATTCCAATTTTTTTAATTGTTTTTTACATACATGTTAAATATTGCAACTTTGAATGGAAACATAGTTACTGTCTTATCCTATAATGATAAAATACCCAACATGTTACAGATAAATTATGCTGTACATTGCAAATCACAGGATTTTACTCCAGCTACGTTTCTCTTCTTTTCTATCCTCGACACATAAACATGTTGAACTTTCACTGGAGTTTGTGCTTTTTTGTTAGATATCGTAATATCCTTTTACCTAGGGCTGGGCCGATATGGCAAAAAAATTAAATCTCGATTTTATTTAATTTTTTTTCCACTTGAAAATATAACTACAATATGATTCAAGTAACTTTTTTTCTTTATCAACCCTCTAGTTGATAAAGTGCACCGCACATGATTTGTGAAATGTTAAACAAATCACTTGTTAAATATCTTTGCAGAAAAGATG
>NW_015506093.1:365917-378667 GCF_001515645.1 Sinocyclocheilus grahami | reverse complement strand
TATATATATATATTATGTTCAGAAATAATACAAGGAAAATGCTTTACAAAAAATCTGTAAAGTCAAGGTAATTCAAACTTAAAATGACTTAAGACACCAGTAGACTATTATTAACTATAAATATTCTGTAAAAACAATGAACAGCAGCTTTAAGTCTGTCACCATGATGCAAGCATGAAATATCAGACATACAGTAGTAGTTCTTTACCTTTACAGGTTTGCATTGGATTGCGCTGCTTTTCCACAGTTTTTTGTAAACATGGACACGTTTGATGCTGCGCTCGCATTTCTTGAAGCGTCTCATGCATGAAACGGCTTTCTAAAAACACTGGGCTCAAGTTAAAAGAAGTGCAACTCCCATCTTCCTGCATTTTTTCCTATTCCACTGCATCGGTCTCAACACAAAAGCACATTCTGTGTGAATGGCACCTTACGGTCCTTCGGTTTCATCATTGTTTTCTCTTTACGGTTAACACTGGCATATTGTCAAAGTGTCTAATTCTAACGTTTGTAATATTTCTATTCAAAATGGTGATTGCTCGATTTATAAAAACTAAAATTGTGGCAAAAAATTAAAGGCACTATGTAATTTTCGACAAGACAAGGGCGTAGTTTGATGATGCCGTGACTGAGTGTGGAATCATGGGAGTTGTGGTCTTCATCCCCACAGCCGATGCAATCCAACGGGACTCGGGCAGAAATCATGTTCATGGATGAGCTAATGATTTATTAATGTAGTAGAATGAAGCAGGGTGAGGCTGAAAGCCGTCGAAGTGAAACGAGGCCGCTGAACGAGCACGAAACGCCGCTGAACGAGCTCGAAAGCAGTGGAGCTTTTATTATGCCACAGTCGGCTGCTTCCGGTCGTGCGTATATGGGGTAAAGCAGCTGAACTTTTATTATGCCACAGTCGAGCGCTTCCGCTGCTTCCGGTCGTGCGTATGTGGGGTAAAGCAGCGGAGCTTTTATTATGCCACAGTCGACTGCTTCCGCTCCTTCCGGTTGTGCGAATGGTTGTGCATATATGGGGTAAAGCAGCTGAGCTTTTATTATGCCACAGTCGACTGCTTCCGCTCCTTCCGGTCGTGCGTATGTGGGGTAAAGCAGCGGAGCTTTTATTATGCCACAGTCGACCGCTTCCGCTGCTTCCGGTCGTGCGTATGTGAGGTAAAGCAGCGGAGCTTTTATTATGCCACAGTCGACCGCTTCCGCTGCTTCCGGTCGTGCGTATGTGAGGTAAAGCAGCGGAGCTTTTATTATGCCACAGTCGACCGCTTCCGCTGCTTCCGGTCGTGCGTATGTGAGGTAAAGCAGCGGAGCTTTTATTATGCCACAGTCGACCGCTTCCGCTGCTTCCGGTCGTGCGTATGTGAGGTAAAGCAGCGGAGCTTTTATTATGCCACAGTCGACCGCTTCCGCTGCTTCCGGTCGTGCGTATGTGAGGTAAAGCAGCGGAGCTTTTATTATGCCACAGTCGACCGCTTCCGCTGCTTCCGGTCGTGCGTATGTGAGGTAAAGCAGCGGAGCTTTTATTATGCCACAGTCGACCGCTTCCGCTGCTTCCGGTCGTGCGTATGTGAGGTAAAGCAGCGGAGCTTTTATTATGCCACAGTCGACCGCTTCCGCTGCTTCCGGTCGTGCGTATGTGAGGTAAAGCAGCGGAGCTTTTATTATGCCACAGTCGACCGCTTCCGCTGCTTCCGGTCGTGCGTATGTGAGGTAAAGCAGCGGAGCTTTTATTATGCCACAGTCGACCGCTTCCGCTGCTTCCGGTCGTGCGTATGTGAGGTAAAGCAGCGGAGCTTTTATTATGCCACAGTCGACCGCTTCCGCTGCTTCCGGTCGTGCGTATGTGAGGTAAAGCAGCGGAGCTTTTATTATGCCACAGTCGACCGCTTCCGCTGCTTCCGGTCGTGCGTATGTGAGGTAAAGCAGCGGAGCTTTTATTATGCCACAGTCGACCGCTTCCGCTGCTTCCGGTCGTGCGTATGTGAGGTAAAGCAGCGGAGCTTTTATTATGCCACAGTCGACCGCTTCCGCTGCTTCCGGTCGTGCGTATGTGAGGTAAAGCAGCGGAGCTTTTATTATGCCACAGTCGACCGCTTCCGCTGCTTCCGGTCGTGCGTATGTGAGGTAAAGCAGCGGAGCTTTTATTATGCCACAGTCGACCGCTTCCGCTGCTTCCGGTCGTGCGTATGTGAGGTAAAGCAGCGGAGCTTTTATTATGCCACAGTCGACCGCTTCCGCTGCTTCCGGTCGTGCGTATGTGAGGTAAAGCAGCGGAGCTTTTATTATGCCACAGTCGACCGCTTCCGCTGCTTCCGGTCGTGCGTATGTGAGGTAAAGCAGCGGAGCTTTTATTATGCCACAGTCGACCGCTTCCGCTGCTTCCGGTCGTGCGTATGTGAGGTAAAGCAGCGGAGCTTTTATTATGCCACAGTCGACCGCTTCCGCTGCTTCCGGTCGTGCGTATGTGAGGTAAAGCAGCGGAGCTTTTATTATGCCACAGTCGACCGCTTCCGCTGCTTCCGGTCGTGCGTATGTGGGGTAAAGCAGCGCTGTTTTATCATACTAGACACATTTGAACGTACTGTTATAATGCTACTGAGCGGTCGTCAACGGTCTAATAAAACACACAACATATTAAAGTGTCTTTGGTGTTTCCATGTTTTCTGCAAAACGGAAATCGAGGGGTTATGACGTCATTAGCAGGCGACGCAGTGACACTATGGACACGCTCCGTGTCACTAGTTAAAATTGCTTATTTCTCTGGATTGAAACATTCTTCGAAACATTTGGGATAATGTAAGTACACAAGTCAGCAAAATATATGACACTGTTCTAGTGGTTTTTGGATATTGTAATAAATAATCTTACATATTGTGCCTTTAAATTCGAATTAATCGATGAATTCTGAAAAATCACCCAGCCCTACTTATACCCATAATATTTGAGTAAATACAGCTTTAAGAGCCTCTGGATTATATGTGTAGTTCAGTAGTTTAATGTGAGCCTCAGACGAGGTTTGTGTGGCGTCTGATGCTCTGCTGGTGGTTTGCAGAGCTGTTCACCACGGAGGCGTCTCACCTGCGGACGCTGCGGGTTCTGGATCAGGTGTTTTATCAGAAGATGCAGAGCGTCCTCAGTCCAGAAGAGCTGTCCTGCATCTTCCTGAACCTGCGCCACGTCTACGAACTACACGGTCAGTGCTTGTTATACATTACTGTTGTACTGTGCAGTTACGGGTGTTTTCACTGTTGTTATCACACTTACATTGTCATTGTTCATGTTTGTGTTGAATGCTGTATATTATGTCTAGTAAGGTGTGTGTGTGTGTATATATATATGCATGCAGGATGGAAATGAAAATAAGACTTGACTTGAAAGCTTGTGTTACAAACCAGTTCGCTATAAATCAGAAAATGAACTTTGAATGCAGTATTATAAGTTTCTCTGCTGAATGCATACGTGTAATACTTAAGGCCTAATGTTGTTTTTCTATCCCAGCGAGCTTATGTGAGGCCATGAAGAAGCGCAGGGAATCGCCGGTTGTTCAGGGCATCGGAGACATCATGCTGGCCAGAGTGAGTGTCTCGCTCCTCTTTTGTCTTAGTTAAGTTAAAGGAATAGTTCATCAAAAAATGATCATTTGCTGGAAATCTACTCTCTCTCAGGCCGTCCGAGATGTTTGTTTCTTCATCAGATTTGGAGAAATGTAGCATTGCATCACTGGATGCTCTGCAGTGAATGGGTGCCGTCAGAATGAGAGTCTGATAAAAGCATCACAATAATCCACAAGTACAGCACTCCAGTCCATCAGTTAACATCTGGAGAAGACCAAAGCTGAAACAAATCCAGCATTAACACGTTTTTAACTTCAAACTGCTGCTTTCATAATCCATAATATAGTTTCATTTCTCCTGAATCGGGAGAGAAATCTGCACAGATCAAGCACTCTAAACAAATATATGGGTGGATTTTGATGTGAGAGGACAACAGATGATGAACTTTTTTACTGGAGGAAGCGTTATTATGGATTATGGACTATTATATTAGCCTTAAATGTTAAAAACACCTTAATGGTGGGTTTGTTTCTCATAAACATGCAGCTTTTTTCTTCTCCAGATGTTAACTGATGGACTGGAGTGGTGTGGATTATTGTGATGTTTTTATCAGCTGTTTGGACTCTCATTCTCACGGGTGAACCGCTCCTTTAAAAGCAATGCTTTTGCTCATGAAGCGTACGAGTCATGCAGTATGTGTGTTGTAGCTGGAGGGAGAGGCTGGAGATCAGTTCGAGGAGCAGGTGTCTCATCTGTGCAGTCAGCAGAGTCAAGCGCTGGAGCTCATCAAGAGCAAACGGCGCAAAGACCCTCGCTTCGCTCACCTCATACAGGTAAGGCGTGCACCAGTGCTTTCCCAGGTCATCCACGGATGATACGGCTGTGTGTTGATGTTGTGTGCTGTCTGTCAGGAGTGTGAGGCCAGTCCTCACTGCCGCAGGTTACAGCTGAAGGATCTGCTTGTGGCTGAGATGCAGCGCTTGACTAAATACCCTCTGCTGCTGGACAATGTCATCAAACACACAGAGAGTGAGTGAACACACACACACACACACATTAGGGTCAGTAGGGTGTGATGAAACACGCAGCACTGGCTTACGATCAGGCTAAAATGAGAGATCTTAGAAAGCATCATTTGATGCCTGTAGTTTGGAACATGAAATATAAATGCATTTATTAAATTATTAATGGTTAAAATATTGTTACTGCTATATATTAATGGTGTGTTTTTTAAATTAACATTTTAATAGTAAATAAAAATAGAATCATATACGAAAACAATGTACTGACTCCAAACTTTTGCATGCTATATATGTATATATATATATATATAGAAGATTTAGAATGTTACAGAAGATTTCTATTTTAAATAAATGCTGTTCTTTTGAACTTTCTATTCATCTGTGAATCCTGCAAAACAAGAGGCATCGCAGTTTCCACAAAGATATTGGCAGCACATCTGTTTTCTAATAATCAGAAGTGTTTCTCGAGCAATAAATCAGTATATTAGAATGATTTCTGAAGATCATGTGACTCTGATGACTGGAGTAATGATGCTGAAAATACAGCTGCGCATCACAGAAATACATTACATTTGATTCAAATAGACAAAATTTTAAATTGTGATAATCTTTCTCAATATTATATCTGTGTGCAGCGGCGTCTCCGGACCTGCAGCTGCTTCAGAGAGCTCAGGCCCGTTGCCGTGGGATACTGCAGGCTGTTAATGAGGTCGTCAGGGAGACGGAGCACCGGCATCGGCTCGGCCAATACCAGCGCAGGCTGGACCTGACGCCTCTGGAGCGGCTGGCCAATCCCGTCGCAGCACAGTTCAAGGTACGAGCCGTTCGCGGTCCTTCACGAGCCCCGTCCCCTCGTCACTGACAGTAACACCGCTCTTCATGCTGTCGGTTCTCTCTCAGAATCTGGATCTCACCACTAAGAGGATGATCCATGAGGGGCCGCTCACGTGGAAAGTCAGCAAAGACAAAGCCATCGGTAAAGATGTGTGACGCACATGGACAGAATCAAAATGCAATTAACTCAAAATCACCATAGTTACCGTAGTGTCTGCTAAAATGCATTATTAATATAGGAGTTTTTGCTACAGTAAGATGCGGTAAAGCACATTTTTGTAAAGGAAGTTTCTTTCCTATGTTGACTTTTAGATGTACAGTTTATATATACAAATATATGTGACCCTGCAGCACAGAACCAGTGTTAAGTCGCTGGGGTATATTTGTAGCAAAAGCCAAAAATACATTGTAAAAATATTTTGTACATTTCCTACTGTAAATATATTAAAACTTCATTTTTGATTAGTAATATGCATTGCTAAGAACTTCATTTGGACAACTTTAAAGATGATTTTCTCAATATTTTAATTTTTTTGCACCCTCAGATTCCAGATTTTCAAATAGTTGTATCAAATATTGACCGATCCTAACAAACCATACATCAATGGAAAGCTTATTTATTCAGATTTCAGAAGATGCATAAATCTTAATTATGAAAAATTGTTTTGTGCTCCAGGGTCACATATTATTCATGCATGCAGTGTTGCAATAGTAATATATATATATGTGTATGTGTATATATATATATATATATATATACATATTAATTGATTTGCTTGCTTTTTATTATTTAAATAATAAAAATGATATTTGTTAGGATTAGTTATTATTTGCTTATTTTGCCCTTAGCATATCACATGCCTGATTATTACATTCTTAAAATATATTAAATTATATTTTATTATATTAAAATATCTTAAAGCATTTTAAATTATTTGTTAAAAGTTATTTAAATTGTTTAAATAAATAAAAAAATGTATTTAATTATTTAAATATATAATTATATTTTTCATTTAGTGTAGGAAATGTTTTAGTAATTTTGTTGTTTTTTTTTAGTAGGTCTGTATACATTTTATAAATTTTTAATAATAAAATCTATTATTTTTTTATGAATATATAATAATTAGTATAATAATTAATTTGTATTGATAAAATCTCTGTGTTAGATTTAATTTTAGTGCATCAAGTTCAACTAAATGTTGCCTTGAGAAATACCTGAAATAAAATAAGTTTAAGTTGTTTTTTTATAATATTTTATTTCAGTTAACGTTTATTTATTTCCGTTAAGGAATGTTTTTTATGGTTTTAATTTACTGTAATAGCACATAGATGAGCTCGAAGCGTGTCGACATGAAATAAAGCGTGTGTGAATGTCTCAGAGGTGCAGGCGCTGCTGCTCTCGGATCTGCTGGTGCTTCTTCAGAGGGCTGCTGACGAGCGGCTCGTCCTGCGCTGTCCGTCTCGCTCGCTGGGCGCTGCTCCAGACCTCAAGATCCCCTTCTGCCCCATCCTTCGCCTCGACTCCGCCCTCGTCCGCTTGGTTGCGACAGGTGAGAGTGGAAACGTTCACTGAGCGTACTTTAAAAAAAAAAAAAAAAGGATGGAGAAGATTCAGAGTTGCTTTAAAATATGTAACAAACTCGTTTCCGTCTTGCAGACAATAAAGCGCTGTACGTGATCAGCACGTCAGAGAGTCAGATCTATGAGCTGGTGGCCGGGACGTCGTCGGAGAAGAACACGTGAGTCTCCGCTCGGTCCTCATTGGCTGCTTGTGTGAATGATCAGGGAGCTTTATTTATTCCTTCATGTTTCCTCACAGTTGGAAAGATCTGCTGGAAAAGACTATCGCCGCAGCGACTCGAGGAGCGGGATCGAGCAAACAAGGATCGCCAGTGCCGTACGTCACACCATCAGCACACAAACACTGAAAACTACAGCCATATCATGACTAGTTTCTGATCAACTTGCGTCTGCTCTGTTTCAGGTCCTCAGATGCGCGTTCATCTGCCAATCCATTAGGTAAGAGCCGTGTGTGAAGTGGTCGACATATGAGGGGGGAATTACAAATATAATGCCAGCATATATACTGCCGTTCAAATGTTTGCTGTCGATATGATTTGACTTTTTTCCATCAAGGATGCATTAAATGGATCAAAAGTGACATTTAGAACATTGCACGTTTCAAATAAATGCTGCTCTTTTGAACTTTCTGTTCATTAAAGAATGTTGGAAATAAAATGTATCACCGTTTCATCAATCCATGTGTTTTCAACATTGATAATAATCAGAAATGTTTCTTGAGCAGCAGCATATTAGAATGATTTCTGAAAATCATGTGACACTGAAGTAATGATGCTGAAAATTCAGCTTTGATCACAGGAATAAATTACAGTTTAACAGAGATTCACAAAAACAACCAGTGATTTTAAATTGTAAAAATATTTCACAATTTTTACTGTATTTTTGCAGCTTTTATAAACACTTTCGAACAGTAGCACATAATGCATTTATACACATTTAATAAAAACAGCTGCTGAAATGAACAGTTATTTTACACAGACATGTTATTATTCACTTGAAAGACTTGTCTGAAGATTTTAGACATTGTGGTTTTCTTGTAATTGTTCCCATTCTTATTGTGCGCATTTCAGCAGTGCACATTAATCTGAAGGTTTCTGTAATATTTCATCAAAATGCATTAATTTGCTCAGACGTTTCCTGTACTGTTCGACTCAGAAATGTCACATTGCAGAAGTAAGATGCATAAGAAGAGCGTGACATAATTTCCCCCGTGTCTGTCAGATGCATCGGAGTCGTCCGTGTGTCTGGAGCGGGACTCTGCCAGTGATGATGAAAGTGCTCTCACACCGACAGACGGATCGGACGCACGCCGTCATCAGGATAGAGTCGGGTTCCTCCGAACCAAAGCTGCTGTCGCCGAAGCTGCTCTTCAGGACGGTGAGCCATTGTGTTCGCTTGCTAGTTTGTTGCTTTTTGTTTTATGCAGGGTTTCCGCAGGTCCTTGAAAAGTCGTACATTTAGTTGTCACATTTAAGGCCATAAAAACTCTTAAATGGTATAAGAAAGGCTTAATTATGATTTCAGGAGGTCTTAAATTTGGGGACGGGAAGACGAGAATTTATACGGCTTAATGTGTGACTTCATTAACTGTGACCCTGGACCACAAAACCAGTCATAAGTGTAAATTTTTCAAAATTTTGATTTATACATAAGCTGAATAAATGCGCTTTCCATTGATGTATGGTTTGTTAGGATAGGACAATATTTGGCTGAGATACAACTATTTGAAAATCTGAAATCTGAAATCAAAATATTGAGAAAATCATCTTTAAAGTTGTTCAAATGAAGTTCTTAGCAATGCATATTACTAATCAAACATTACGTTTTGATAGATTTATGGTAGGAAAATTACAAAATATCTTCATGGATCATGATCTTTACTTAATATCCTAATGATTTTTTGGCATAAAAGAAAAATCTATGATTTTGACCCATACAATGTATTGTTTGCTATTTCTACAAATATACCCCAGCGACTTAACACTGCTTTTGTGCTCCAGGGTCACACATAAACATGAGCGCTGTACATTTCAAAGTCAGGTAAACCGCTGTATTCACTATTTCTGCTGTGCCACCTGCTGGTAGAGAATGCATTTGCATTTTCAATAAGCCCGTCTGCTGTTTTTTTTTCAGACTAAAGCGAAAATCTATTTTTTTTTTTTAATGAATATAATAATTGTTTAAGTTAAAATAATAATTGATACTTTGATCCATTTTCTTATACAGGTGCATCTCAATAAATTAGAATGTCGTGGAAAAGTTGCACACAGACTGAAGTAGTTTAAGTCTTCGGTTCTTTTAATTGTGATGATTTTGGCTCACATTTAACAAAAACCCACCAATTCACTATCTCAACAAATTAGAATATGGTGACATGCCAATCAGCTAATCAACTCAAAACACCTGCAAAGGTTTCCTGAGCCTTCAGGCTACACAATCATGGGGAAGACTGCTGATCTGACAGTTGTCCAGAAGACAATCATTGACACCCTTCACAAGGAGGGTAAGCCACAAACATTCATTGCCAAAGAAGCTGGCTGTTCACAGAGTGCTGTATCCAAGCATGTTAAATGAAAGTTGAGTGGAAGGAAAAAGTGTGGAAGAAAAAGATACACAACCAACCGAGAGAACCGCAGCCTTATGAGGATTGTCAAGCAAAATCGATTCAAGAATTTGAGTGAACTTCACAAGGAATGGACTGAGGCTGGGGTCAAGGCATCAAAAGCCACCACACACAGACGTGTCAAGGAATTTGACTACAGTTGTCGAAGAGATTTTCTGTCCGTCCAAAAGTCAGTACCAGCTACTTCGCACATATAGCTTATAAAACAAAACATGCAGCACAGTTCTGCTCTTCAATATCTTGTTTACTTGCTACTTAAAATGTTTGTCTTGTTTTCTCAGTGGAAACTCTCCGGCAGCTGATCTTCAGAGACCTTGAGGACGCCTGGAGTCAGGATTCAGATGACACGCCCACAAATGAGACGGCCAATGAAAGGAGTCCTTTGACAGACGGAGCAGGGACGGAGTTATCTGATCCCGCCCCCGGTGAGAGGCCCAGCCAATGGGGGGAGGAGTCTGTAGAAGCTCCGCCTGTGGAGGCGCTGCAGTCGCCCGTGCAGGTGGTGAGGAAAGGTAAACGCTCGCCACCATATTACATGATGATCATAGTTCTCGAGCAAAATATCATACAGTGATTAAAATCACATTTATCATCCAGTGTTTATATTTAAAGGGATAGTTCACCCAAAAATGAAAATGACCCCATTATTTACTCGCCCTCAAGCCATCCTAGGTGTATATCACTTGCTTCTTTCAGACGAATCAAATAGGAGTTATATAAAAAAAACGCCCTGGCTCTTCCAAGCTTTATAATGGGAGTGGATGGGTGTTATTTTTCAATAGTCCAAAAGACGTCAAATAAAGCGCATCCATCCATAGTATAAGTGCCTCACACGGCTCCGGGGGGTGAATAAAGGCCGCGAATCCATGCGTTTTTGTAAGATAAATATCCATATTTAAAACTTTATAAACCATAATCATTGAATTTGCTTCAGGAAGCCTTTATTCACCCCCCGGAGCCATGTGGGACACTTTTTATGATGGATGGATGCACTTTATTTGACACAAATAATTTATTGAAAAATAAAATTAATGTTATCGAAAAATAACACCCATTCACTGCCATTATAAAGCTTGGAAGAGCCAGGACAATTTTTTATATAACTCTGTATTCGTCTGAAAGAAGAAAGTCATATACACCTAGGATGGCTTGAGGGTGAGTAAATCATGGGGTAATTTTCATTTTTGGGTGAACTAACCCTTTAAATATTTATTTCAGCTTTATTTTGATTAACGAAAATGTTCTTGATTTCCCTCTCTGTTTTCAGAGAATTGAAGCGTTTGTTTCTTCTCTCTTCTCTCTCTCTCTCTCTCTCTTCTCTCTCTCTCTCTCTCTCTCTCTCTCTGCATGTGCTCAGAGCTCACTGTGATGAAGCTTATGTGATTTAACACACTTCTCTCTTCTCTCTTTCTTTCTGCTACTTCTCCACAACACACTCACACACTATCTCTCTCTAAAATAAAAGAATGCTTTTTAAGGCAGAAGTTCAGTTCACTAAACTAAAAATGAAAGTAAATAAACACAAGAGCACAGATTAATTGTATTATATTTTGATTACCCCATTACTGCTATCATAAAATACACTTACTACTGTAGTAGGTTTAGAATTCTACATATGACACAATTATTGTCTGTTCACAATTTTTCAATTTTTTTTAGTTTGCTAAGTAATTGACATTGCTGCAGTTTTCCTTTTTCTTTATCGGTATTCATTTGTTTTATATTTTCATTTTAACTAGTAATTTTGTTTATTTTTGTCTATTTTCAATTTTTGCTTAGTTTAATAATTCTATTTTTACTTTTATTAATTTTCATAATATTCAGTTTTAGTTTTAGTACTTCAAATTATTGTAATATTTCTCATTTTAATGTATTTAAGTTCCCATCTAATATTTATATCTTATTTTATTGTTTATTTTATTTTATTTTAAATTTTCAGCTTCATTTCAAATAACAAAAATGTTTTTGTCGTTTTTATTATTTTTGGCTTAGTTGAAAATTCCTATTTATTTATTTATTTGCAGTTTTAGCAATTTTAGTACTTGAAAATAAAATAATTTTGTTAATTGGCCAGGCAACATTTCTAATTTTCATTTACTTTGTTTTCAGCTGATATTTATCTTTTTTTTCCCCCCCACATTATTTCAGTTGTATTTCTTTATACGTTTGTATTTTTAGTTTCTGTTACCAATAACAAGGCTGTGTTGCTGTGCTGCTTCCAGGAAACATGTTTTATCTGGTCATGCCCAAAGATCAGTCGAGCGCTCTCACAGACGAGAGCAGCACAGACGAGCTCAAAGACTCCGACGCATCTCACAACATCCAGCAGACTCCAGACATGTCCTTCATCAGCGAGGAAGAGTTTAGTACTTCAAATTATTGTAATATTTCTAATTTTAATGTATTTAAGTTCCCATCTAATATTTATATCTTATTTTATTGTTTATTTTATTTTAAATTTTCAGCTTTATTTCAAATAACAAAAATGTTTTTGTCGTTTTTATTATTTTTGGCTTAGTTGAAAATTCCTATTTATTTATTTATTTGCAGTTTTAGCAATTTTAGTACTTGAAAATAAAATAATTTTGTTAATTGGCCAGGCAACATTTCTAATTTTCATTTACTTTGTTTTCAGCTGATATTTATCTTTTTTTTCCCCCCCACATTATTTCAGTTGTATTTCTTTATACGTTTGTATTTTTAGTTTCTGTTACCAATAACAAGGCTGTGTTGCTGTGCTGCTTCCAGGAAACATGTTTTATCTGGTCATGCCCAAAGATCAGTCGAGCGCTCTCACAGACGAGAGCAGCACAGACGAGCTCAAAGACTCTGACGCATCTCACAACATCCAGCAGACTCCAGACATGTCCTTCATCAGCGAGGAAGAGGAACAGGAGACACCCTGCCTCTCTCCAACAGACCAATCACTGACTGAGACCCTGAGTCACAGGGAAAGACTCGGCCAATCACAGCCGAGCGTACAGCGACATGTGATCAAAAATGTGGATGAGATCTTCAGCACCATGGAAGAGCTGATGAGGAAACTGCAGCACCTGCGGGTAAAACACACACACATCACTCTCACTCTCTCTCTCACACACACACACACACACACACACACACCACT
>NW_015506093.1:356516-364146 GCF_001515645.1 Sinocyclocheilus grahami | reverse complement strand
CCCACTCCCACCCACATCTCTCACACACACTCACACACACACACACACACACACACACACATCTCTCACACCCACACTCACACACACATCTCTCACACCCACTCTCACACCCACACTCACACACACATCTCTCACACCCACTCTCACACCCACACTCACACACACATCTCTCACACCCACTCTCACACCCACACTCACACACACATCTCTCACACCCACTCTCACACCCACACTCACACACACATCTCTCACCCCCACTCTCACACACACACACACACACCCACTCTCTCACACACACACACCACTCACACACACACACTCTCTCACACACACTCACACTCACACACACTCTCTCACACACACTCACACACACTCTCTCACACACACACACACACACACACACACACTCTCACACCCACACTCACACACACATCTCTCACACCCACTCTCACACACACACACACTCTCACACACACACACACATCACAGCCGTCACTGTCCACACATGTCCAGATCATATTTGACCCAAAAACTAAAGAAAGAAATAAGAAGTTATATTTTGTTTAAAAAAAATGAATCCTCTTGTTTTGTTTTTGTTTTTGTTATTATTAGGTTAGGTCTATTTCTATATATATCTATATCTGTATCTCTCTATCTGATGTTGTAGGACATTGAAGCCGATCACTACAAACTCCTGAAGAATCCACACATGTCCAGATCATATTTGACCCAAAAACTAAAGAAAGAAATAAGAAGTTATATTTTGTTTAAAAAAAATGAATCCTCTTGTTTTGTTTTTGTTTTTGTTATTATTAGGTTAGGTCTATTTCTATATATATCTATATCTGTATCTCTCTATCTGATGTTGTAGGACATTGAAGCCGATCACTACAAACTCCTGAAGAAGTTAAGAAAGCCCTCTCCTGTGGATAAAATATCAAGCGATCTTGTCTACAAGTCTCCCACAGCGGTCCGAATGCCATCACTGGACCGCGGAGCTGGAGATGGTGAGGAAAACTGATGTTTAAAGGCCTTTTCACACTGAACGCGAAGACGCTTTTGATCCCTGTGGGGCTGATCACACCAGCCACGATCAAAACTACGCATTTTTTGTGTCGATTTTTTTTCCCCCGTCGCTCCGCGATGAAACGGGCCGTCCAATCAGATTTGAGCTTAGATCACGTGTCTGGAGCAGCTGCTCTTGCACAAAAGGGTGCGAGTGTTTCGAAAACCAGAGTAAACAAACACCGAAGAAGAGAGTGGATGCTGAGTTCTTGTTATCAGAAGACATGCATAGAATGACACAGTAAAGATGAAATAACACTAATATAAGACCAACAGAAAACTAAATAATGCACTATATACAGAAATAGAAGTATAGAGAAAAAAGCATGTAATCGTTTAAATGAATGTACAGATATGTTATTTACAAGTGTACCGTTTATGTATTTAACAACATACAATTACCAGATACTATGTATAAAAGTGTCTGATTTTTAATTGTTCGGGCTGAATATGGCCTGCGGGAAAAACCTGTTCTCATGCAACAGCTCAAAGAGGGAGTGAGCTGGGTGTGAGGGTGGTTTTTCCAGCCCTTTTCCTCACTCTGGAGCTGTAAAGATCTGTGATGTTGGGCAGTTTAAAGTGGCTCAATCGTGATCATATCTCCTGCCCTTCTGTATGAAACCAATAGAGAGAAACATTTTTCTACACATGTGAAGATTTGTGCTCCAATATCAAATGAACGTACGTTTGTTCGGTTTCTACGCACAGTTTAACACTATCGCACAGTTCGTAACTGGACTCCTGTTTATATCGTAACGGGGGGGGGCGTGTCTATGAATTCTGACATGTCATGTGACCTGCAAGCTGACACATTTGCATTACGTGTAAATACTGTGAACTTTTGTCGCTCACTGTTTGCGGTAGTTCATTCGTAGCGCAACGGGTGCTTGAAACACAAATGAAGGGATCGGGAACTCTAATAATAATAAAAAAAAATGACGCAACTTTGCGTTTGAAACACGAGCGTCTTTATAAGTGTTTAACTCGTACACCTAACCTGCCAAAGGAGGATTGTTACCTCACCTCCTTTTAAGTTTGTTTTGTTTATTTTTTATTTTAATAATTGTTTTTGCGAGTTTATGCGTGACTGCAGAACGTTTTTAACGCGGATTGAATTCGGCGGCGGTTGCTTGTATGGATAACTACTGTTAACTCAGGTGGAGAAATGTAGACGTGATTTCTCTCGTTAGCTTTAACTCTTTCCCGTGCGTTTCCTTCTCGACTTTGGTTTCTTGCCTCATTCCTCCATCGTTCTACATTCATTCGTACGCATCAACGGCTCGGCGATTTGTACGCTGCACAACGAAGAAACCCGTACTCGTGCGAACTACTGTACGTAAAGGTTTGTTTTTATTTTAATTGACATTGACTCGTGTAATATAGTTGACGGCCTGTTTTATATGTTCATTTCCTGTAAAGCTCTAGTCATTTCTTTAATTTTATTTTTTGTAGATATGACGAGCGAAAAGATGTGTAAATTATTTTCTCTTCCTCTTTTTAAAAATGGCGAGATTGTTAGATGCACAGAAGGAAAACGAAAACCCGTGTTAAAAAAACTCATGTGTTTTGTGAAATTAAAAATATGTTTAAAAAACAACAACAACCGTGCAGTGTGTTTTTGGTGGGGAATTTTAAGCACGGTTTCTCATATCCAAAACCTGTCCGGACAGATTTTCTTCTCACATTCCAGTAACTTTATCTCTGATAGGGAATGAAAAGCTGCTTTGGAATTGGATATGGCCTTTGAAAACAGATTGAAGCATGAAAATCGATATCTGTCAATATTGTTGTGAGCACTAATGATATATAGTGTGAACACTAATAGTTTTTAGCGTTTTATATATAAAGGTGAGTACAGGAATGCAGTTTGTATTGGATTTGCTTGTTTTACTTTTTTGGTGTACGGATATATTATATTATTTCTTAAAAGGCTAATGTCAGACCGTTTTAGTGGAATTATTTGAGGATTTATTGATCTTTTGGAACTGATGTGTTTTCATGAAGAGAGTCATAAATGTCAGATCAGGGCAAGCCTTCGCATGTTTTTTACATCCTGTAATTTTATACAGTGAATTAATTACTATTTCTGTTCGCCAAAAGCACAGTTTATATGTTACCTTTTAGATCTTAGCTCTTTCATACATCACGTTTTGCTTAATTTGTGAAGCTACCGTTTGAAGTCTTGACAATTCAACCCATTATAGGAATAGTATATGTTAAATGCATTGTATTATTTTTATTTTTTTTTCCCTAGTAAATGTTCAAAAGCTTTTTGGAGTCGCAAAGCATGTGTGAGTACAGAAATTGACTTCGAGAATGAAACCAGATAAATATTCATAAGAGTAAAAGTGTGACAACTAGCCCCGGTCTATTGTTTCACAAGTTTGAAACCTTTTGTGAGCTTTTAATATCAAAGAAAATGGCACATATATATATATATATATATATATATACACACACACAGGTGCATCTCAATAAATTAGAATGTCATGGAAAAGTTCATTGATTTCAGTAATTCAACTCAAATTGTGAAACTCGTGTATTAAATCAATTCAGTGCACACAGACTGAAGTAGTTTAAGTCTTTGGTTCTTTTAATTGTGATGATTTTGGCTCACATTTAACAAAAACCCACCAACTCACTATCTCAACAAATTAGAATACTTCATGAGACCAATAAAAAAAACATTTTTAGTGAATTGTTGGCCTTCTGGAAAGTATGTTCATTTACTGTACATGTACTCAATACTTGGTAGGGGCTCCTTTTGCTTTAATTACTGCCTCAATTCGGCGTGGCATGGAGGTGATCAGTTTGTGGCACTGCTGAGGTGGTATGGAAGCCCAGGTTTCTTTGACAGTGGCCTTCAGCTCATCTGCATTTTTTGGTCTCTTGTTTCTAATTTTCCTCTTGACAATACCCCATAGATGCACCTGTAGAATGTGCACAGTGTCATTCACACAAGCACTAAACACCATCACGGTTACACACATGATACTGAAATGATGCAATAAACATTAATTTAACAACATTACATGTAGGATAAAACCCGAATGTACACAACTGAGAAGAAGAAAAACATAAGAAGAAGAAACAGTTATTTCAATGAAAAAAACATCAAATATGAAGTGTCATGCAAGGAATTGTGGGAGTGTCAATTTATGTTTGATTGTTTTGTTTTTTTACTGTAAATTATACAATGACTTGTTTTTCACTTCCAAAAAACTTAATTTTAACAGTCTTATTGTGAAATTACATTCAATGTAATCACAATTTGTCACTGTGTATATAGTACAGAAACTTACTGTTAACCAATTAACAGTTTTTTACTATAGCATTTTTACAATGTTTTCCTGTTAAAATAACGGATCTTTTTTTTTACATTGGGGCTATAAAAATCCCATAACTTTGGCAAGTCATCACAATATATAAACCTCCTCCACATAAGTATGAAATCAGCTTGGTGTGGATAAAAGACTTATGTAAGGTGCCTACTTGCCAAAATCATTTAGTTTCACAGAATCTGAGTGCTAATGCAAAAAATAGACTAATTAAAATCAGATCTGATAAAGCATGAAGAAATTGCCATATGCAACTCCCGTATTATACAATCAGCTGTTAAATAAGAGTCAAAATATGGAAATGTATCTTCGATTATAACTGTGGAATAACAAAGTAGAACTGTATTGGCAAGGCACAGGTTAGTTGATACACTTGCTGGTAAATGCCTGTACGTGACAATACCTATCATGTACCACTAGATGACAACATTGAACTACCTATAAATGTACTCCACCAACATGATTTTGCCCTTGAAAATTATAGGATGATGTTTTTAGCATGCAACAAACATAATAAATGATAATCTGACAATGGATACTAAATCTGATACTAATCAGAAAATCTCTTTAAGTAATACCTTTTGAATGCTGGGGAAAACAGTTGATTGCTGGTCCTGGGTAAATGTTATTCATTATATTTCATAGAAATTCAAAGTGATGATGTTTCAAGAATGACATGGTGACGTTTTGGTGACTTGGTGATTTTAGTTCATAACTGTCTATCATGAAATCATATAATATGTTAACCAACCAATCTACAGTAGGCAACTATCAAAATCCACAAAATTGACCTTTCCAGCCATTGCGATAAACCAATAATCATTCTAGAGAGCACAGTTAACCACACAAACAAAGCAAAAGATCATTAGGGTAACACACACAATTCTAAAACAAAGTCAAATTATAATGTCCATTGAAATATGGTATTAGGTGTCTTACAGTATACCAGTTCACAGCATTTTCACATTGGTTTGCCTTTAAAATTACGAATTTTACAGTGCATGCTGAGCTCAGGGTGGGAGACCAGCTTCAACCAGTTAAAACTAGCAAGATGTCTATTTCAGCAGGAGGAAAACAAATTATATATATATATATATATGTATACAGTGAGGAAGCCATTTCATGGCTGAAGTAAAAGCGGAACATGAATCAGCCCATCGTCTATGCATTACACGCGCAGGGGAGGGAAGACCCTCTCTGCCGGACGCCCTCGCAGAATGGTGAATCACACGAGCTGGATTCCGCCCCTCCCTCAAAATGATGTTACTACTACAAGAAAGACTCGTGATTCTCCGCGAGGCAAGCCCTCCCTCGGGCTGACGTCACTCACGCGCATAAATAAGGGATCCGGCTCATCGCCGACCACAAGCGAAACCCTCAGCGGGAGAGTGACGGCGTTAAGCGGAATAACTGGAATTTTGACATTAAACGGAAGACGTTGTAGACGCTATCACATGTAAGTATCATTTTGACATGTTTTCATATCATACAACTCCTCTTGGTAACTTAGTAGTAATATTATTATAGGTGTACGTTTGTATCAAACTGTCATTATAGTGTACAGTTGTTATAATATAGTTTTACACAGACAGGTTTGGAGTCATGACCTTAAACAAAGGAGACAAGTTGAGGAACATGGACAAGAGGAGAGGTAGCATGCCGTTTCCCCTCCACCTGCAGAACTTGCACAGAAGGAGCATGCCGGTGGACGACCGAGAGCTGCGCTCGACGACCGAGGCTCAGCCCACCGAGCTGTCCAGCCTCATGCGCTTCAGTCCGGCAGAGGAGCACAGGAACAGCTGCGTGTCCGACTCCTCCGACTCGGTCATCTCGTCCGGCAGCGACTCGGACGCCCAGGTCTACAAGGTGGTCCTCCTGGGCTCGGTTGGTTGTGCATCTTTTTCTTCCACACTTTTTCCTTCCACTCAACTTTCTGTTAACATGCTTGGATACAGCACTCTGTGAACAGCCAGCTTCTTTGGCAATGCATGTTTGTGGCTTACCCTCCTTGTGAAGGGTGTCAATGATTGTCTTCTGGACAACTGTCAGATCAGCAGTCTTCCCCATGATTGTGTAGCCTAGTGAACCAAACTGAGAGACCATTTTGAAGGCTCAGGAAACCTTTGCAGGTGTTTTGAGTTGATTAGCTGATTGGCATGTCACCATATTCTAATATGTTGAGATAGTGAATTGGTGGGTTTTTGTTAAATGTGAGCCAAAATCATCACAATTAAAAGAACCGAAGACTTAAACTACTTCAGTCTGTGTGCAACTTTTCCACGACATTCTAATTTGAGATGCACCTGTGTGTGTATATGTGTATTGTTTTTTATATATATAAAATAAGTTATATAAAGATATACTGTTATGTGAAACATTTTAATGCCACTGTATACGATGCCACAAGATTCATTATGCTAAAATCTATGCATCTCCAAATTAAAAACAATAATAGAAAAATCATCAAAAACAAGGCATCAAATTATGTAAGTAACACTAATAAAGTTTTATTTGTCCATCACTTTTTTTCACAGTGAACATTATTTCAAAGAAGCTTTACAGAAATGTATGATGTTAATATTTATAATATCTTAATGCACATTATGTAAACAATCAAGGTGCTGAGATTTGTTACATAATAAATCGTTAAAATAATAAATTATGCAAATGTATCACAGCAAGTCATTTACTGTATTTTTTAGTTTTCCAAAATGTTTCAATATACAACAGAGGCTAAATATATATAATTTACTTTTGCTTAAATTGTTCTTACAATTATTAGATATTTAAATGTAAGCAAATATCACAAACTTTAATGTTGTTAACAGCATAAATATACAAATGGCAAAACAATTGACTGATCTCAAATCTCAGAAGTGTTAAATGTACATATAAGCTCATATGTACGTACACACATTTTTCTATAATCGAAATCTAAAATCCAAATAAGGTTCCAAAAATGAGATAATTTTACCTTCATAGTCATTCCTACATTTTTGTTTCTCAGTAAGTTAATGTGGTTCTCATGAGGTGTGCGTGTCTGTGTGTGTGAGAGAGAGAGTGTGTGTGTGTGTGTGTGTGTGTGAGAGAGAGAGAGAGAGAGTGTGTGTGTGTGTGAGAGAGAGAGAGAGAGTGTGTGTGTGTGTGTGTGTGAGAGAGAGAGGGTGAGTGTGTGTGTGTGAGAGAGAGAGTGTGTGTGTGTGTGTGTGTGTGAGAGAGAGGGTGTG
>NW_015506093.1:354341-356425 GCF_001515645.1 Sinocyclocheilus grahami | reverse complement strand
TGAGTGTGTGAGTGTGTGTGTCTGTGGGAGAGAGGGAAGGCGGAGCAGGAACGTGGGGGAGGTCGGGTCGAGTCGGGCGTCCATTCGGGGCGTGTATCAGCTCAGGTTTGAATGGAGACGGAAATATGTGAGTGAAGAAGAAGAAGAAGAAGAAGAAAAAAAACACGGACGCGAAGTAGAGTCCGCAGGCCACAGAACATTTCACATTCACTGCTCCAGAGCGATTCAGCAAGAGGAGGATTCACTCGCCTGCAAACTGTGAGTTTATGAAGAAAAGAGGGATTTCTTCTTCTTCTTCTTCTTCTTCTTCTTCTTCTTCTTTTTGTTGTATCGCGTGGATTATTATTCCGGGGAAAAGAGATACAAAGAGGCTGCTGCGTGTATCATCTGCGGGATGCAGAGTATCAGTTATACTTCCGTTTTAAACCGTTTCTCATTAATATCTCATTTGGATGGGTTTCTATTACATGTTATATTCAGTCTAGTGTTGCATGATGTGTTTGAAGTAAAACAGCTGGCCGTGCATCTGTCGTGGACTTTGCGTGTAAATGCACCTCAGGATCTCATTGTTTTCTGCTTCTGAACGAAGCTTTGCTGGAGCGGCTTTAAGAGCAGCCTCTTTGTGTTCAGAGATCCGCAAATTCAGCTCGGAAGAGCATGTACAGCCGGTTATATGTGTTGAATCTCTTTTTGTAACCACAAGTAATAGTTTGAAATTGAAAGAGAGTGTTGTTTTGTTCTGTTTGGATGAGTCTCAGTACAGTGGTATTTAGCGTAATGATTCATTTAAGTGAATCGATTCGTTCGAATCCCCTTCCAGAAGTCTTCATGCGTTTGATTTTCTACGTTTTTGGGGTGTATCTATATTTAACTTTGTAAATTGTGTTATTTTAACACGTGTTTATGTTTATGATCCCAGCGCACCATTTACGGATGTGGAGCGAATCGGTTCGTCTGAATGATCACTTTGAATCGGTTCTTTTGAATCGGTTCAATAGAATGATTCGTTGTCCAGTCAGGCATCGCTAATGATAATTATTCACTGGATCCTGTTACACTTAATGATTGTTAATAACGTACATAACATGTATAAAACATTCATATAATCACTTCATGTAACTTTTGGGATTTTTTTTTTGTTTGTTTTTTTAGTTGTAAATTGTCTTTATTATTTACGTGCAGAACGTAGACACATTAGTTTCTTAGTTTTATTCGGTTACGTTGCATCTCGGTTACTGTGTCACGTCGAGTGTGGTCGCATGAAGGCCCGAAAGCCTCGGACTCTGGTAGGCGCGGGCTGCGGGGGTGTCGCGCATGTCACGCGGCGGTGATTGACGCCGCCAGTCCGAGGCTTTGAGGCCCGCGCGGTGCGATGAGCTCAGATGTCTCCTGTGCCGTCTCCTAGGAGACTGTAACCCGAGCACGGCATTGAAACACTCAGTGGACGCTCATTTCAAAACAGTTTGACATTCACAGTATGTTCTCCATTCTTCGTGAACGAAAGTGCACTGTAGGTGATGTTTTTAGGCTTCATTTGGTGCTTGTAATGTGTCTTGTGACACTGGCACATGTGTGTTTGTTCAACTGTGTTGTTTAAGTAGGTCAGATGAGAGCAGGAATAATGGGTAACTGTATATGCAGGCCGAATCCACACCTGGGACCGGTGTGTGTGTTCATAAATCACAGCTGCCACACCTCACCTCCATCTGCACTGAATACCAGACCGGCTTCTGCACCTGTACAGTAAAACTGCAGCGGCCAGTTATCCTGGATTCATATGTTCAGATGCAGTCTTGTAGGTTTGGAGTCATATAGACGTTTAGAAGATGTCTTTAAGATGTTTATGATTTGAAAAAAAAACAGCATATGCTGGCTAGGTATGTTTTGATGCTGGTTTAAGCGGGTCCTTTGCTGGTTTATGCTGGTTATGTGCTGGTCTTAAGCTGGTCGGATCAGCACATGACCAGCTAAGGACCCGCATAAACCAGCAAAGGACCCGCATAAACCAGCACATGACCCGCGTAAACCAGCAAAGGACCCGCGTAAACCAGCACATGACCAGCATAAACCAGCAAAGGACCCGC
>NW_015506093.1:343719-354170 GCF_001515645.1 Sinocyclocheilus grahami | reverse complement strand
AAACCAGCATCCCAGCTTCAAAACATACCTAACCAGCATATGCTGTTTTTTTTCAACAGTGTAACTTAAAGACGTCTGTCAGATGTTTGTACACAGGCTTTCCAGATGAAGCGATCTTGAACCGAAGTCTTGCAGACGTAGGCTACGTGTGCTATCTAGTAAAGCCCCTTTTCTTTCTAGATCCGGGATCTTGTCCATCCTATTAGTTATTGGTCATATACTGATTCATTGAGTTTCAGGTTGTTTTGCTCATCACACCTGTATCTGAAGTGTTTACGAGCGGTTCCCACATAAACGCAAGTGTTGCCAGGAGCTGTCGCGTTTAAAGTTGCAGACAGATTTAGATGGAAATAAGGTTTATTGTCTATTATCAGTGTAACAATGTATGAATCACAGATCATGCAGAACTTGGCCAACATGGACTAGTTGCGAAATCTTTCGTAAAATTGCCCTTTACATGGATTCCTATTGAAATTACTAGATTTTGCTTGCAAAAATGTATTGAACAACATTAAATGTGACCAACCTTAAAGGCCTGCTCACACCAAGATAACAATGAAGATATAGTTCTAAACATCGTTCTCAATATTAAAGAATAGCAGAGTCCACATATAACGATAATGACACAGAGAATCACTTTCAGAATGATTTTTTTTTTGCAGATAATGAATCAATCCTGCTGTAACGAGCTTGAGAATTTAAAGCGGCAGACGAGAATGTGCTTGGTGTGGTAACTGTGATAATTTGAGTAATTTAATGATTCTGGTTCAACTTTGGTTTCATGAAGGATTCTTTCAGTGCTCTGGAGGAAGTGTCCCCCAATAATTGCCATATTTTCCAAAAGTCACACGTGAATAAGTTGCACGGGTCAAAATAGCATTGCATAGAGAAAAATAAAACAGAAGTCGAATTTTACGAAATGTTTACGTCATTGCAGTTCCCCTCACTTCACAAAATCCTTTCAATTTAATTGTGTACAGAACACAATTATAGTGGCACTCCTTAATATCAACATTTACTATAAATGCCAAGTCTAAACGAATTTAAAGTGTGTGCATGTGAATGAATTTACCGAATTAACCGTCATTAACCAAACTGATTTCTGTTAGCGGTGCAAGAGCTGATATGTTGTGTGTGCGCTGCTTGATGCTAATTAGCTTTGGGATATAAGTCATAGCATGTTTGAGATGATTAAAAACCTGGCTTGTAGTCTAAACAACATGCATACTACTACAAAAAATGCATTATGAATCCCAGCACCGCTTGATTCACGGTTGGGTTGAATCTGAAGGTCTCCTCAGACTGATGGGTGACACATGTTCAGAGTCCGTCCTGGACAAATGGTGTCTTATCAGCTCTGTAAACAACTCCTGACGGCCCACACACACAAGAGACGCGTCTGTCTGTTTCCGTCTCACATGAGTCCTGTTAGGAGACAGAAATGTGAGCGTTAAGAGCAAAAATAGACGGCAGAGTGCTGGCTCTTATTTAGATAATCAGATTGAGCCGTTACTTAAGAAACGGCCAAAACAACTCAGCCCGTTTGTTTATGAAACTAATGCAAAAAATAGACATCTGTTATTTCTTTACACTGGTTTGCGTTTCATGCGTTCATATACGGCGGCCATAGAAACACCCCCAACCCTCCTCCCGACCCCTCCCGACCCCTCACACATTCATTCCCATAGCAACAGCCAAGCTCAGTTGCCGTGGAGATGACAAGCGATGGCTGGGGAATGTGTGTGTGTGTGTGTGTGTGTGTGTTTGAGTAACGGGGTTTTTATGAGATGCTGAAATCTGAGATTAGTTAGTTTTTTGATGTTCTTAAAGTGTTTCCGAAATTCCTGTTATTTCGGATTGATTAGGAATGCTGATAATGCGTGTATGTGAGTGGTTCGAACACAATGGGCATCATTCAGTCACATGAGCAGAACGAATGTCTGCGGAAAATCGCTGTTGCCTGAATTGTTGTGATTAATTGAATGAGACAATTTACGTGAGAATGATTTAAATACCATTTCCGCAGCCTGTGTTTCACAAATGAAGCCCGATGTTTTTACACAGAGGTCAAGTGTTGGGTTTCGGGTTTGAATATGAATGTAAATTAGGGATGCATTATACCGTATTGGCCCGAATATAAGACGACCCCCCTTTTTCCAGATGTACCTTTTGGAAAAAGGCTTTTTAAAAACCAAATCAGTTTTTTTCTCAGTAAAATACATTTTGTCTTCAATTATTTTCATATTGCATATTTTTCCTATTTAAATTTTTGTTTTGAAAGTATGGTAAAATCTGGTAAAATGTACCAACAATCACAGTTTAAAAATATACACTTTTTGATATACCATAAAAAAAAAAAAAAATGGGTATCCCATCTGAATTAGGACATTTATGGCGCTTTTCCACTGCATGGTACGGCTCGGTACGGTTCACTTTTTGGGGGTTTTCCACTGGGTACAGTACCTGGTACTTTTTTCAGTACCACCTCGGTTGGGGCTCCAAGTGAACCGTACCGTTACCAAAACGTGACGTGTAAACTCTGCTGATCACGGATTGGCTGGAGAAAATCGTCACTACCTGTGTCACTGAACTTGCGACATGAGACACAAACAGAACCGCTAGATTTAAATCAGCACAGCCAGCGAAGGATCGAACGAGTGCACCTTTTTTTTAAAACCAAAAAGTGGCTGTTCCACTTTACTTGAAGTACAGACGTTCCTCTCGTTGATAGCAGAGGAGCGGATCCAGCGAGAGCTTGATGGGGCGATGCGGAATGAAAAAGTTTTTTAGGAGTCTCGGCAGTAGAGGCGGTGCGCAACTATAACGACATGTGAATAATCCCACCCACTCTAAAGCGATACTAAACTGCAGTGGAAACAAACCGTGCCGTACCGTACTGAGCCGTACCGAGCTGAGTCGTACCACGCAGTGGAAAAGCGCCATTAGGCTATCCATCTAACAGTAGCCTACCGAAATCTAATTAACAGTAGAAGTTAAATCTTACTGTAGTCTTCAAATCTGGGTACGGTCTTACGTTTTAAAATCACAAGCGGAGTTTGGTCCCATCAGGCTAACGTGACCGTCACGACTCATGCAGCTGTAAGCTTTTCTTTCTCTTTTGTTTTTACTCGCGATCTTTACAACACGCATTACATTACGTATGTCATGGCACACTCGTTTCATGCGTATTTGGCGCCACCTATTGTTGTGGGTGTATTATTGACATGTCAAAGTCTAGACCCTGAATATAAGACGACCGCGTTTTTTCAGATGTACTTCCAAGAAAAAAACATCGTCTTCTATTCAGGTCAATATGGTATTGAAGGAAACCGCGGTATATACCCTCCTGTTGTGTTGGGGTGAATTTGACCTATGCTTGATTTTCAAACTGCTCGAAATGCTGGTTGAACTATTAATTTCTTCTGGAAATTTGGTGATTATTTCTCATTTAGGGTCATGAATGTGCATGCAAAGTTTCAACACATAGATGCATTTTGGAAAGGCTGTACAAAAATGACAGATTTGGTATTGGGGTTATATCGAGCCCTATTGGCTTACGTGCAGTTTCGCAAAAATCAGTGCGTTAAAAAACACTGAAAAGTCCGGTAAAGCAAACAGCAAACTTTAATTGCAGCTTGGCAAACACTAAAATATGAAATGCAAACACACAAAGTTTCTTCAAAACTGAGACTTGTCTTTTCAATTGTCCAAGAAAAGTTTGCTGTTTCTTTGTCGATTTACACAGTCAAAAACAAAATCTGTCAAATGCTTCGATCTCAATTACTAGTCCATTGCAGCACTGAAAATAAGTGTCTGAAATTAATTTTATTCATACGAGGATTTGCAGTACAAATAGCAATGCATACTAACATAATGCACTAGTTATTTGCACTTCAGTGTAGATTTTTGGCAAATTACGTGGAAACCAGTTTGGATAAATTTGACCCAAACACAAAAGTCTCAGTCCTCCGTGTTTGAACAGGAAGGTTAAATCATGTGGCATGCAGTATGGTGATGCTTTAAGTGTGTAAAATCAGTTTAGATTATATTTTGAGTTTTGATGCCTGCAGGTTACATATAACTTGAGCGGATTTTTTATTCATTTAATTTTTTTGAAGCTGTTGTGATATGCATATCGCAATTTTGTACATTTGTGATGTTTTGATCATTGTACAACCCTGATGTAAATATTGAATTTAACTCTTTCCCCGCCACCATTTTTTTTTAAAAGTTGCCAGCCACCGCCAGCGATTTTGATGATTTTCACTCAAATTCGATGGCCTCCAGTTAGGCCTGGGCGATAAAACGGTATCGATATTTATCGACGGTACACCACCTTCGATAACGATAGAAAAGATGTTCGATATAGTGCATGATATAGGCACGTGCTATGAGTGACAAGCAGACAGCACACACAAACACGAACACATGCTGCTGTGCCTGCCTGTGACGAGGAGATTGTGAATAAAGAATGAATATTAGTCGAATTTAAAATTGAATTGATGTTCAAGCGTTCAGTGATGGGATGCTGATGCTCCGTAGTTGTCCTCACAGGTCCGTCCTCTCCACTTCGTCAGCCTCCAAGATAGATTCTCTCAGGAGTAAAGTGGAACTGCTGAAGCTGCCGCTGACCCTGTCATCCAAATCCATCTCGGAGCGCAAGACTCGGCTGGGCGGAGCCACAGAGCGCTCCAGGGGCGGAGCTGGGGCCCACAAACCCCGCCCACCGGCCCCAGACATGGACAACGAGTCGCAGTACTCGGGCTACTCCTACAAGTCTTCACATTCACGCAGCTCTCGCAAACACAGGTACACGCAGATCACAGACGCGTACGAAATTATTCCTGCTTATTCAGTCCTGGAGATCTGCTTACCTGCAGAGTTCAGTCAAACACACCTGCCTGTGATTATCAAGAGCTCCTGAAGATCTCAGTCAGCTGCTTCATGTGGAGCACAACTTATTTAGATGTTTTTGTTTTTTATGTTTTAGAAATGATTCTTTTCTGCTCATCAAAAATACAGTAAAACTTAAAGTAGCTGTTTTCTATGTGAATATCTGTTCAAAGGTAATTTATTTCTGTGATTTTCAGCATCAGTACTGCAGTCTTCAGTGTCACACGATCTTCAGAAATCATTCTAATATGCTGATTTGATATGTTGTGCTGATGAATATTGTTGTGGAAATCTTGCTACATTTTATTTTTCAGGATTCTTTGATGAATAGAAAGTTAAAAAAACAGCATTTACTCAAGAAAAAAAAAACACTTTTGTAACTTAATGAATGTCCTTCTTTCACTTTTGATCAATGTAATGGATTCTGGCTAAAAAACGTTTTTTTGTGGTAGAGTGGTAGTTTAAAGGGTTAGTTCACCCGAAAATGTGTCGTTCCAAACCCGTAAGACCTTCGTTCATCTTCGGAACACAATTTAAGATATTTTTGATGAAATCTGAGGGCTCTCTGACCCTCCCATAGACAGCAAGGTAACTACCACGTTCAAGGTCCAGAAAAGTACGTATCACGACAGTACCATCATCATCGTCATCACACCGGATCTGGGTCAGCGCCGGCGCCGCCACACACTCGCGTATATATATCTGTCGTGAACGCGCGTTCAAAGTGACACAGTAGAGACGAAAATGTGTAATAAAGTCATTATTTTTGTTTTCTTTGCGCAATAAAGTATTCTCGTAGCTTCGTAACATTACAGTTGAACCGCTGATGTCACACGGACTACTTTGTCGATCATCTTGGTACTTTTCTGGACCTTGAACGTGGTAGTTACCTTGCCGTCTATGGGAGGGTCAGAGAGCCCTCCGATTTCATCAAAAATATCTTAAATTGTGTTCCGAAGATGAACGAAGGTCTTACGGGTTTGGAACAACACGAGGGTGAGTAATTAATGACAGAATTTTCGTTCTTGGGTGAACGAACCCTTTAAATGTGGCTTGGGTGTAAAGAGTTTCCGTGTCATGTGACTCCTGGTGTGTCCCGTGTGGTTCAGGGAGCGGAGAGACAGGCATCGCTCGAAGAGCAGAGACGGCAGCAGCAGAGGAGACAAGTCTGTGACCATCCAGGCCCCTGGAGAGCCGCTGCTGGACGCCGAGAGCACACGCGGGGATGACCGGGTCAGTGCACGCTGCTAGAAGACACACACGGACAAAGAGTGTGTGTTTGGAAATCATTTCACTTACTGTATGCATGAAGGAGAACCACCTTTGAGAATAATGCACCAAAAATCCCCTCAAAAGTAAAAGATCAGGACACATCGAATCTAAGTTAAAACAGTTTTTTTCTTTGGCGTTCGACCAGCTGTAGAGATTTGTTCGAAGAGTTTTATGTCTACTCTCTTTTATTATTATATTTTCTAGCTCTGTATTGATTTTTGTAAAGCACGTTGGTCAGTATGTTGTTTTTAATGTTGCTATGGTCATAAATCTAGTGGAAAATGTGTCATGAATGTCACTGTACAAAAATATTGTTTCCATTTTCTTTATGCTTTAGAATAAAATGACTTAATGAACAGTGAGTACTTGTCTGGCACCGAAATTAATATAAAGTACAACAAAAGTGCCATAGCATCAGTCCATGTGACCAGTGTTGTTTTAATAATATTTATATAGTATATTTATTTGACTTTTATTGTAGTTTTTTGAGTTGTAGAAATTGTATGTGCTTTCGTAATTTTTATTAGTTTTAAAAATATTTCTATATATCTTTATCATCATTACAGTTTTAGTTAGTAATTTTAGTATTTAAACACAACTTGGCAGCTGACTGAAATAAGTTTTTTCCTTTTAATTTTCTTAATTTTTTCTTACATTTTCTTTTTTTCGCATGTTATCTGATTTAGTAATTTTAGTAAAATAAGTTCAGCTTAAACTTATTTTGGTTAGTTGCCAAGGCTGCAGTTTAATAATTTTTTAAGTTAAAGTTTTTCATCTAATGCTTATTTTAGTTCAGCTCTTTAAATTATTTGTAATTATTTTATTGTTGTATTTAAAATGTTTTAATTTTAGTGGATGTTTCACTCATTTTGTCAAGTCGTTTTTTTTGTATTCTTTTTTTAATTTTTTTATTATTTATATACTTTTTAAAATATTTTCTATTTAGCTGTTTTATTAATTTTAGTAATTTAATTTAAAAATGAGAAATTTTGCCTCGGCAACTGACTGAAATAAGTGGGGGTTTTTTTCCCTTTAATTTTCTTTTTTTTCCGCCATGTTATCTGATTTATTAATTTTAATAAAATAAGTTTAGCTTAAACTTATTTTGTTTAGTTGCCAGCTCTTTCAATTATTTTTCATTATTTTATTGTTTTATTTATTTACTTTAATTTTAGTGGACTTTTCAGTCATTTTATATTCTTTTGTCATTTTTGTATTCTTTATTTTATTAAAAAAAAAATTCTATTTAGCTGTTTTATTAATTTTATTAATTTAACTTAAAATTAGAAATGTTGCCTTGGCAACTATCTGAAATAAGTTTCTCATGTAATTTATCTCAGCTTTATCCAGTAATCCGACATGATTTGTAATGGTTTTAATCCACAAAAGCAGCGCTGCATGTGACTTCTGTGCGTCTCTCATCAGGATGATAACTGGGGCGAGACCACCACGGTTGTGACCGGGACGTCCGAGCACAGCGTGTCTAACGAGGACCTGACGCGGGCGTCTAAGGAGCTGGAGGACTCGTCTCCGCTGGAGTGCCGTCGCTACGCGGGGCCCGTCCTGAGCGGCGTTCTGGGTCTGTTCGCGCTCCTGACGCCGCTGGCCTTCCTGCTGCTGCCCCAGCTGCTGTGGCGTGACTCTCTGGAGCCCTGTGGGACCCCGTGCGAGGGCCTCTACGTCTCACTGGCCTTCAAGCTGCTGGTGCTGCTCATCTCGTCCTGGGCTCTGTTCCTGCGGCCGCCCCGCGCCTCGCTGCCGCGCTTCTTCGTCTTCCGCTGCCTCCTGATGGCGCTGGTCTTCCTCTTTGTGGCCTCGTACTGGCTCTTCTACGGTGTGCGGGTGCTGGAGCCGCGAGAGCGCGACTACAGGGGCATCGTGGGATACGCCGTCTCTCTGGTGGACGCGCTGCTGTTCATCCAGTATCTGGCGCTCGTGCTGCTGGAGGTCAGGCACCTCAGACCAGCCTTCTGCCTCAAAGTGGTTCGCACCACCGACGGGGCCAGCCGCTTCTACAGTGTGGGCCACCTCAGGTTAGTGACTGAACTTGTTACGAGGAAGGATTGCTGAGGTAATCCTTGAAATTAATGCACATTATGGTTATGGCAGCTAATGATTGTATTTGAGATCTAGGCGCTCTGATGTGTAACCGTGATGAACAATCCCCATTGAGTTGCTAATGTGTTTAGATATATATGTAACCCTGGAGCACAAAACCAGTCATAAGGGTCAATTTTTCAAAATTGAGATTTATACATGAGAGCTGAATAAATGTGCTTTCCATTGATGTATGGTTTGTTAGGATATGACAATATTTGGCTGAGATACAACTATTTGAAAATCTGGAATCTGAGGGTGCAAAAAAATCTAAATATTGAGAAAATCATCTTTAAAGTTGTCCAAATTAAGTTCTTAGCAATGCATATTACTAATCAAACATTAAGTTTTGATATATTTACGGTAGGGAGTTTACAAAGTATGTTCATGGAACAAAATTCTATTTAGCTGTTTTATTAATTTTATTAATTTAACTTAAAATTAGAAATGTTGCCTTGGCAACTATCTGAAATAAGTTTCTCATGTAATTTATCTCAGCTTTATCCAGTAATCCGACATGATTTGTAATGGTTTTAATCCACAAAAGCAGCGCTGCATGTGACTTCTGTGCGTCTCTCATCAGGATGATAACTGGGGCGAGACCACCACGGTTGTGACCGGGACGTCCGAGCACAGCGTGTCTAACGAGGACCTGACGCGGGCGTCTAAGGAGCTGGAGGACTCGTCTCCGCTGGAGTGCCGTCGCTACGCGGGGCCCGTCCTGAGCGGCGTTCTGGGTCTGTTCGCGCTCCTGACGCCGCTGGCCTTCCTGCTGCTGCCCCAGCTGCTGTGGCGTGACTCTCTGGAGCCCTGTGGGACCCCGTGCGAGGGCCTCTACGTCTCACTGGCCTTCAAGCTGCTGGTGCTGCTCATCTCGTCCTGGGCTCTGTTCCTGCGGCCGCCCCGCGCCTCGCTGCCGCGCTTCTTCGTCTTCCGCTGCCTCCTGATGGCGCTGGTCTTCCTCTTTGTGGCCTCGTACTGGCTCTTCTACGGTGTGCGGGTGCTGGAGCCGCGAGAGCGCGACTACAGGGGCATCGTGGGATACGCCGTCTCTCTGGTGGACGCGCTGCTGTTCATCCAGTATCTGGCGCTCGTGCTGCTGGAGGTCAGGCACCTCAGACCAGCCTTCTGCCTCAAAGTGGTTCGCACCACCGACGGGGCCAGCCGCTTCTACAGTGTGGGCCACCTCAGGTTAGTGACTGAACTTGTTACGAGGAAGGATTGCTGAGGTAATCCTTGAAATTAATGCACATTATGGTTATGGCAGCTAATGATTGTATTTGAGATCTAGGCGCTCTGATGTGTAACCGTGATGAACAATCCCCATTGAGTTGCTAATGTGTTTAGATATATATGTAACCCTGGAGCACAAAACCAGTCATAAGGGTCAATTTTTCAAAATTGAGATTTATACATGAGAGCTGAATAAATGTGCTTTCCATTGATGTATGGTTTGTTAGGATATGACAATATTTGGCTGAGATACAACTATTTGAAAATCTGGAATCTGAGGGTGCAAAAAAATCTAAATATTGAGAAAATCATCTTTAAAGTTGTCCAAATTAAGTTCTTAGCAATGCATATTACTAATCAAACATTAAGTTTTGATATATTTACGGTAGGGAGTTTACAAAATATCTTCATGGAACATGATCTCTACTTAATATCCTAATGATTTTTGGCATAAAAGAGAAATCTATAATTTTGACCCGTACAGTGTATTGTTGGCTTTTGCTACAAATATACCCCAGCGACTTAACACTGGTTTTGTGCTGCAGGGTCACATATGCGCTTAGGGTCTGATGTTTTCAAAAATGTTCAAAATCGGATGCAAATATTGTATTTGCTGTTTTCAACAAGCTGCAATCCGTGAGAAAATGTAGCAGAAATCAAACCGATTGAAGTGTAAATGCAGCTTGATTGTGTTTTTGCAGGATCCTGATGCTTCAGTTTGTCAGGCGGCTTCCGTTTGTGCTGCTGTCTCTATTTTAGCAACATGTAGTGGAAATAACGCATGATTTCTGGGGGAAAAATCTAATAGTGATGATTCTTTTTATTTTTTCCCTGATAAAAATAGATTTTGTTTTTAGGCTCCAGATGTTCTGTGCTTCTTTGTACACTATTATTATTATTGATTAATATTAAAGCAATAATCCCCGTGAAGCCGTGGTTTACAGTGAATTTATAAC
>NW_015506093.1:342051-343181 GCF_001515645.1 Sinocyclocheilus grahami | reverse complement strand
AGTGTATTGTAGGCTTTTGCTACAAATATACCCCAGCGACTTAACACTGGTTTTGTGCTGCAGGGTCACATATGCGCTTAGGGTCTGATGTTTTCAAAAATGTTCAAAATCGGATGCAAATATTGTATTTGCTGTTTTCAACAAGCTGCAATCCGTGAGAAAATGTAGCAGAAATCAAACCGATTGAAGTGTAAATGCAGCTTGATTGTGTTTTTGCAGGATCCTGATGCTTCAGTTTGTCAGGCGGCTTCTGTTTGTGCTGCTGTCTCTATTTTAGCAACATGTAGTGGAAATAACGCATGATTTCTGGGGGAAAATCTAATAGTTGATGATCTTTTTATTTTTTCCCTGATAAAAATAGATTTACTATTATTATTATTGATTAATATTAAAGCAATAATCCCCGTGAAGCCGTGGTTTACAGTGAATTTATAACAGCTTCACGTCGTGCCTAACAACGCCACTTAGCCGTTATAAATTCACTGTAAACCACGGCTTCACGGGGGTTATTGCTTTTATAAACCGATTATTCCATATATGTAGTAAGGTTTCACAAAATAAAACGGAGCAAATAAAGTGTAATGATAATAAAAACAGTATTCTTCAGCCAATCAGTGTTTTGTTCCAACAAAGTGGCTGCAGAGCAACACACAGACGTAAACAAAGGTGTGTGTTTGTAGAGTAATTTACAACAGCTTCGAACGCGGCTCAGCCAATCAGAATCAAGGACCGGAACTCTCCGTTCTATAATATTAAATAAAAAATGTAATACAATTGTAAAATTGTAAAATTCTGGCTGTCTTTCTATATTTTCAAACGTTAATTATCAAGTTTTTTTCATTTTTATTATTTTGGCAGAAAGGCAGAAAAAGACCATGTGTTTCTTATTTGTTGATTTGTGAATGCTTTTGCTGGTGTTCACATGTTTTTCTTCACTCTGATACACAGTGCACACATTTATTTCCTTAAAATGCCGCTTTGACGATTTGATAACAGCAATAATCCGTATTGCTATTTCTATTTTATTTCAATTGATCGGGCATCCCTGGCATAAAGCAGTAAGTAATGCTATAAATGAAGTTTTGTGTGTGTGTGTGTGTGTGTGTGTGTGTGTGTGTGTGTGTGTGTGT
>NW_015506093.1:331664-338934 GCF_001515645.1 Sinocyclocheilus grahami | reverse complement strand
ATTATTATTATTATTATATTTTTTATTTATTAGTGTTAAGTGTTTAATATTAGTATTTAGCTATTTTAGTAATTTGAACTTAAACTTATTTCAACTTTTCACCTAATATCTATATTTTATTTCGGCTTTTAATTATCAGAATCCATCGAAGAGCAAAAAAAGCTCAATTCTTGAAATTCATTTGCTATGTATCCAAATAAAAGGATCACATGCCGAGATACTAGCAATCTTCTTTTATTCTTATAAAGTGCAAAATCCATCCACCTATTTTTATGCGCATCTTGGCGTTTCCATCCAGCATTTTATTTGTATTTTTTATTTTTTTTATGCAATATTCCAAAATGAGCATAAAAACAGGTGGATGGAAACATAGCTCCTCACAGCTCGCTGGTGACTCCTGAGCATCATCTGATGTGGTACGATGAGAAACAGCCTCTCTCTCTCTCTCTCTCTCTCTCTCGCGCTCCCGTCAGGATGATAACTGGGGCGAGACCACCACGGTTGTGACCGGGACGTCCGAGCACAGCGTGTCTAACGAGGACCTGACGCGGGCGTCTAAGGAGCTGGAGGACTCGTCTCCGCTGGAGTGCCGTCGCTACGCGGGGCCCGTCCTGAGCGGCGTTCTGGGTCTGTTCGCGCTCCTGACGCCGCTGGCCTTCCTGCTGCTGCCCCAGCTGCTGTGGCGTGACTCTCTGGAGCCCTGTGGGACCCCGTGCGAGGGCCTCTACGTCTCACTGGCCTTCAAGCTGCTGGTGCTGCTCATCTCGTCCTGGGCTCTGTTCCTGCGGCCGCCCCGCGCCTCGCTGCCGCGCTTCTTCGTCTTCCGCTGCCTCCTGATGGCGCTGGTCTTCCTCTTTGTGGCCTCGTACTGGCTCTTCTACGGTGTGCGGGTGCTGGAGCCGCGAGAGCGCGACTACAGGGGCATCGTGGGATACGCCGTCTCTCTGGTGGACGCGCTGCTGTTCATCCAGTATCTGGCGCTCGTGCTGCTGGAGGTCAGGCACCTCAGACCAGCCTTCTGCCTCAAAGTGGTTCGCACCACCGACGGGGCCAGCCGCTTCTACAGTGTGGGCCACCTCAGGTTAGTGACTGAACTTGTTACGAGGAAGGATTGCTGAGGTAATCCTTGAAATTAATGCACATTATGGTTATGGCAGCTAATGATTGTATTTGAGATCTAGGCGCTCTGATGTGTAACCGTGATGAACAATCCCCATTGAGTTGCTAATGTGTTTAGATATATATGTAACCCTGGAGCACAAAACCAGTCATAAGGGTCAATTTTTCAAAATTGAGATTTATACATGAGAGCTGAATAAATGTGCTTTCCATTGATGTATGGTTTGTTAGGATATGACAATATTTGGCTGAGATACAACTATTTGAAAATCTGGAATCTGAGGGTGCAAAAAAATCTAAATATTGAGAAAATCATCTTTAAAGTTGTCCAAATTAAGTTCTTAGCAATGCATATTACTAATCAAACATTAAGTTTTGATATATTTACGGTAGGGAGTTTACAAAATATCTTCATGGAACATGATCTCTACTTAATATCCTAATGATTTTTGGCATAAAAGAGAAATCTATAATTTTGACCCGTACAGTGTATTGTTGGCTTTTGCTACAAATATACCCCAGCGACTTAACACTGCTTTTGTGCTGCAGGGTCACATATGCGCTTAGGGTCTGATGTTTTCAAAAATGTTCAAAATCGGATGCAAATATTGTATTTGCTGTTTTCAACAAGCTGCAATCCGTGAGAAAATGTAGCAGAAATCAAACCGATTGAAGTGTAAATGCAGCTTGATTGTGTTTTTGCAGGATCCTGATGCTTCAGTTTGTCAGGCGGCTTCTGTTTGTGCTGCTGTCTCTATTTTAGCAACATGTAGTGGAAATAACGCATGATTTCTGGGGGAAAAATCTAATAGTGATGATTCTTTTTATTTTTTCCCTGATAAAAATAGATTTTGTTTTTAGGCTCCAGATGTTCTGTGCTTCTTTGTACACTATTATTATTATTGATTAATATTAAAGCAATAATCCCCGTGAAGCCGTGGTTTACAGTGAATTTATAACGGCCATAAAAGAGAAATCGATAATTTTGACCCGTACAGTGTATTGTTGGCTTTTGCTACAAATATACCCCAGCGACTTAACACTGCTTTTGTGCTGCAGGGTCACATATGCGCTTAGGGTCTGATGTTTTCAAAAATGTTCAAAATCGGATGCAAATATTGTATTTGCTGTTTTCAACAAGCTGCAATCCGTGAGAAAATGTAGCAGAAATCAAACCGATTGAAGTGTAAATGCAGCTTGATTGTGTTTTTGCAGGATCCTGATGCTTCAGTTTGTCAGGCGGCTTCCGTTTGTGCTGCTGTCTCTATTTTAGCAACATGTAGTGGAAATAACGCATGATTTCTGGGGGAAAATCTAATAGTGATGATTCTTTTTATTTTTTCCCTGATAAAAATAGATTTACTATTATTATTATTGATTAATATTAAAGCAATAATCCCCGTGAAGCCGTGGTTTACAGTGAATTTATAACGGCTAAGTGGCGTTGTTAGGCACGACGTGAAGCTGTTATAAATTCACTGTAAACCACGGCTTCACGGGGTTTATTGCTTTTATAAAACGGTTATTCCATATACGTGCGTCTCCGCTGGAGTGCCGTCGCTACGCGGGGCCCGTCCTGAGCGGCGTTCTGGGTCTGTTCGCGCTCCTGACGCCGCTGGCCTTCCTGCTGCTGCCCCAGCTGCTGTGGCGTGACTCTCTGGAGCCCTGTGGGACCCCGTGCGAGGGCCTCTACGTCTCACTGGCCTTCAAGCTGCTGGTGCTGCTCATCTCGTCCTGGGCTCTGTTCCTGCGGCCGCCCCGCGCCTCGCTGCCGCGCTTCTTCGTCTTCCGCTGCCTCCTGATGGCGCTGGTCTTCCTCTTTGTGGCCTCGTACTGGCTCTTCTACGGTGTGCGGGTGCTGGAGCCGCGAGAGCGCGACTACAGGGGCATCGTGGGATACGCCGTCTCTCTGGTGGACGCGCTGCTGTTCATCCAGTATCTGGCGCTCGTGCTGCTGGAGGTCAGGCACCTCAGACCAGCCTTCTGCCTCAAAGTGGTTCGCACCACCGACGGGGCCAGCCGCTTCTACAGTGTGGGCCACCTCAGGTTAGTGACTGAACTTGTTACGAGGAAGGATTGCTGAGGTAATCCTTGAAATTAATGCACATTATGGTTATGGCAGCTAATGATTGTATTTGAGATCTAGGCGCTCTGATGTGTAACCGTGATGAACAATCCCCATTGAGTTGCTAATGTGTTTAGATATATATGTAACCCTGGAGCACAAAACCAGTCATAAGGGTCAATTTTTCAAAATTGAGATTTATACATGAGAGCTGAATAAATGTGCTTTCCATTGATGTATGGTTTGTTAGGATATGACAATATTTGGCTGAGATACAACTATTTGAAAATCTGGAATCTGAGGGTGCAAAAAAATCTAAATATTGAGAAAATCATCTTTAAAGTTGTCCAAATGAAGTTCTTAGCAATGCATATTACTAATCAAAAATTAAGTTTTGATATATTTATGGTAGGAAATTTACAAAATATCTTCATGGAATATGATCTTTACCTAATGTTTTTTGGCATAAAAAAATTGATAATTTTGACCCGTACAGTGTATTGTTGGCTTTTGCTACAAATATACCCCAGCGACTTAACACTGGTTTTGTGCTGCAGGGTCACATATGCGCTTAGGGTCTGATGTTTTCAAAAATGTTCAAAATCGGATGCAAATATTGTATTTGCTGTTTTCAACAAGCTGCAATCCGTGAGAAAATGTAGCAGAAATCAAACCGATTGAAGTGTAAATGCAGCTTGATTGTGTTTTTGCAGGATCCTGATGCTTCAGTTTGTCAGGCGGCTTCTGTTTGTGCTGCTGTCTCTATTTTAGCAACATGTAGTGGAAATAACGCATGATTTCTGGGGGAAAAATCTAATAGTGATGATTCTTTTTATTTTTTCCCTGATAAAAATAGATTTTGTTTTTAGGCTCCAGATGTTCTGTGCTTCTTTGTACACTATTATTATTATTGATTAATATTAAAGCAATAATCCCCGTGAAGCCGTGGTTTACAGTGAATTTATAACGGCTAAGTGGCGTTGTTAGGCACGACGTGAAGCTGTTATAAATTCACCGTAAACCACGGCTTCACGGGGGTTATTGCTTTTATAAACCGATTATTCCATATATGTAGTAAGGTTTCACAAAATAAAACGGAGCAAATAAAGTGTAATGATAATAAAAACAGTATTCTTCAGCCAATCAGTGTTTTGTTCCAACAAAGTGGCTGCAGAGCAACACACAGACGTAAACAAAGGTGTGTGTTTGTAGAGTAATTTACAACAGCTTCGAACGCGGCTCAGCCAATCAGAATCAAGGACCGGAACTCTCCGTTCTATAATATTAAATAAAAAATGTAATACAATTGTAAAATGAAACATTTCTGGCTGTCTTTCTATATTTTCAAACGTTAATTATCAAGTTTTTTTCATTTTTATTATTTTGGCAGAAAACCGCCGGGAGACCATGTGTTTCTTATTTGTTGATTTGTGAATGCTTTTGCTGGTGTTCACATGTTTTTCTTCACTCTGATACACAGTGCACACATTTATTTCCTTAAAATGCCGCTTTGACGATTTGATAACAGCAATAATCCGTATTGCTATTTCTATTTTATTTCAATTGATCGGGCATCCCTGGCATAAAGCAGTAAGTAATGCTATAAATGAAGTTTTGTGTGTGTGTGTGTGTGTGTGTGTGTGTGTGTGTGTGTGTGTGTGTGTGTGTGTGTTGTCAGCATCCAGCGAGCAGCGGTGTGGGTTCTGGATCACTACTACACTGATTTCCCAGTCTACAACCCTGCTTTACTCAACCTGCCCAAGTCCATCCTGTCTAAGAAGAAGTCTGGATTTAAGGTGTACTCCCTGGGAGAAGGTACACCCCATCTTTCCCATGTCACAGCCTTTTTTGTCATCCTGGCTTGGTTTCCTTTTCACAAACACCAGTTCAGCTGCAGAGTGATTGAGAGAGAGCGAGAGAGAAGCCTGTGTTCATTTCCACTGCTTTCCTCTCCAGATAACAGCACCAATAACTCGACGGGTCAGTCCCGCGCGATGATCGCCGCCGCCGCACACAGACGGGACAACTCTCATAACGAATACTACTACGAGGAGGCCGAGATGGACCGCAGGGTCAGAAAACGCAAGGCCAGGTCAGAGTCCTGAAGAAAAACACTCATGAATATCTGGGTGAATCTCACAAGCCAGAAAAAGTGAAAAATTACTAAAAATGATCTAATGAATATATAAAACTCATTGTATTGATCAAAATGTAGATGGAAATTGTTTAATTATGAAAATAATCAATGCAGAAAATCTTACGTATGCATGTTTTTATTAAATTTTTATTACTTTGTATTATATTTTTTTCATTTTTATTTGTATTTATTTATTTTATTTATTATTTTTTATATTATTATATTTTCATTTTTTATATTTGTATATTTAATTTATTTAATAAATTTTTTTTGAGTGAATTGTGACCTGCACATGCTTCCATGAAGAAATAGATCCTGATAAATCGTGAATATCTGGGTGAATCTCACAAACAAACAAAAAAAGTGAAAAATGACTGTTGCATTAATGACAATCTAATGAATATATGAAACTCGTTGTTTTAAAAAAAAAGAAAATGTTATGAAAATAATCAATGAAAGTCTGATGTGTGCGTGCTTTTATTTCTTTATTTTTATAATTGTTTTTAATTATTAAATTTTGATTTGTATTGATTTAATATTTATTATTTTTAATGCATTTTTATTTTATTTTTAATTAAAAAAAAAAAAGTTTTTTTAATTGTATCTTTGGCGTGAATTGTGACCTGCACATGTTTCCATGAAGTTCATCTGATGTTCCTGACTCTTATATTCTGTTGTGTGTTCTCCTCCCAGACTGGTGGTGGCGGTAGAGGAGGCGTTCACTCACATCAAGAGGCTCCAGGACGACGAGGCGGCGACGTCACCCAAGCACCCGCGTGAGGTGATGGACCCTCGAGAGGCGGCCCAGGCCATCTTCGCCCCCATGGCACGAGCCATGCAGAAGTACCTGCGCACGACGCGCCAGCAACCCTACCACAGCATGGAGAGCATCATCACTCACCTGCAGTTCTGCATCACTCACAACATGACGCCCAAGGTCAGCAAACACACCCGTCCACTGCTGTAACTCACGGTTTCTGTGTGGTGTGTGTGTAGAGTAGTGGTTTCCAACCCGTCGATCGCGACAGATCTTTATCACTGTCCCAGTAGATCCCGAAAATAACAGTAATGCATTGCATTTCTGGGGTTATATTAATGTATCACTGAAGCGAACTGTCTTGAGAAAAGTTTTGATGGCAATGGCATTTTCTTCTCCGTATAAAGCGCAGCCCTGCTTTGTTTACAGCGGTAAACAAGGACGCGCTATAGTGTGGTTGGTTCATAAGCAGTGTTGGCAAGTCCGCGGTTTTCCCGCGGAATTGGGCTACTTTAACACTGTTGCCGTGGGTTGTTGTTCATGTCCGCGGGTTGAAGCGACCCCAATAACGTGATATTTAGCCCCTAAAATGTGAATTTTACGGGAAGAACCCTGCCAAAAAACGTGTATTTTACCCCCCTAATTAGGGCTGCACGATAAATCGAAAATCGACAGAAGCTGCGATTGTCATGCGTATCTTTCAGTGAAGCACGGTTCTGTGATCAGCAGTAAATCTCCATCCAAAGGCCAGAGGGCGCTCTCGCGCTGAAAGGCCAAATACGCCTCGCAGAAGAAACCCAGAAAATGGCTATCGCTGCGGCTGAATAAACAGAAGATTCAACTGCTGTCATTGATTCAACGTGACTAATAAACACACGACTACGGCAATATACGGTTTATCTGAGTTCTTATTATTATAATTTTCATTCAAATAAAGTATATTTATAATGCAATGCCTTTATCACTGCTTAAATACTATGAAATATGTTGCGTGCCTTATTCTGTGTAAGAAGCCACATCATCTCACAGAAGGATTTATTTCAAACACTCGACTGACGTTATGAAGTGAGTTTGGAGTAAAAACATGTTATTAAATGTGGTATTTTCACATGCTTTCAGATGGAGCAGCATTTACTTCACAGAGCCGTAGTTCTGATAACTGAGAAGCTATGCAAACAGCTGTCATTATCGC
>NW_015506093.1:308870-331394 GCF_001515645.1 Sinocyclocheilus grahami | reverse complement strand
GCGTGTTTTTTTTTTTTTTGCGTAACTTGTCAGTGAACTACGGCTCTGTGTAGTAAACGCTGCTCCATCTGAAAGCACGTGATGATGATTTCCTGCTGATTACAGAACCGGCTTTTTTAACAAAATGCACATGACAATCGCATTTGATTAATCGTGCAGCCCTACCCGGAATGAGATTTTTACAGGGGAACCCTCCTCGAAACACGTTTGGACTAGTTTTATTGCGAAAACCTGGCAACCCTGTTCATTAGCGCCACCTGCTGTCAGAGAGTGCGTCTCATTCAGACCTGCTGTTTTTGTTTCATGCAGATGTTTTATGCAGCAAATATATAAAGAACACCTAAAGTCAGACCATTCTGTTTTTGTTTTAAATCTTGAAATCTAAATCAAATCAAAAGCATCTGCCCGTGCAGATCGTGATTAAAATGCAGTGGTTGCCTCTAATTTCAAATGGCTAGATATTTTTGTTTAAAGCCAGTTTGTTTGTTATAAAGCAAATAGCCAATAAATACATTTGCTTAAATATCAGTATCCTAATCCAATTTGCTAGTTAAAAGAAAAAAGAAAATCTGAATTCTGAATCAGCTATGATCGGCGCTTCACTAATTAAAATACTAAGTAAAAGGCCTCAAATTTGTACAATCTGGGATGTCTTTTTCTATCAATTCTTCAATAGGTAGATCTTGTCTTTCATAAAGGCCGAGGTCAGGGATCTTGGGCCTAAAAAGGTTGGTGACCACTGGTGTAGAGTATCAATGCAATACCCATCACATACTATATGTGTGCACTATATTAGCAGACCTTAATGTGTACTGTATCCCACAGTGCAGTGTGCTCGGCATGACCGATCACTTTGTAATGTCAAGAATGAACCAGAAGTACAGTGGGGCAAAAAAGTATTTAGTCAGCCACCAATTGTGCAAGTTCTCCCACTTAAAAAGATGAGAGAGGCCTGTAATTTTCATCATAGGTATACCTCAACTATGAGAGACAAAATGAGAAAAAAAAATCCAGAAAATCACATTGTAGGATTTTTAAAAGGTTGTGGGTTCGAGTCTCGTACCGGCAGGGATACCCACCTTCAATACCACGACTGAGGTGCCCTTGAGCAAGGCACCGAATCCCCCGACTGCTCCCCGGGCGCCGCAGAAAAAATGGCTGCCCACTGCTCCGTGTGTGTGTTCACAGTGTGTGTGCACTTTGGATGGGCTAAATGCAGAGCACTAATTCCTAGTATGGGTCACCATACTTGGCCACATGTCATAATAATTTAATTATTGTAACCTTCTTTTCATTAAATCACAAACAAACCATTTGGGCCTTTTCTTTAATCGTGTTCATGTCTATATGGGTAGATAATGCATAATGTTGCCAAAGAGCTTTTGTAATGTCTGTATGCATGTCGAAGTGTATATTTTACGTCCTTCTTCTGGTCAGTATTTGACTCTTTTCAGCGCATTTAATCAGCTTTGTCCATCGCTAGTTCATTGTAAGTGGTCCCGTGGTGTGAAAGAGTCATTTTTAAAACATCTCTACAAGAATTCCAGCGTAAAGTCCATTTGAAGTACTTTTAGGTAGAGAGCATAGCATGCATGTAACTTAAGGAACACAAATGAAATCTGTCTGTCTGTCGTTCAGGCGTTTCTGGAGCGCTACCTGGCCCCGGGCCCCACCATGCAGTACCAGCGAGAGAACGGCAGGGGCCGCCAGTGGACTCTGGTGAGCGAGGAGCCTGTGACCTCAGCGCTGCGGCAGGGCCTTGTGTTCTCTCTCCGCCGCCTCGATTTCGCTCTGGTCGTCACGGTGACGCCCCTCCCCTTCTTCAACCTGGGGGAGGAGTTTATCGACCCCAAGAGCCACAAGTTCGTGATGCGGCTCCAGTCAGAGACCTCTGTGTGAGAGAACCACAAGAGACTCCGTCTCAAGGACACAACCACTTGTTTTTTGTCTTTTAGATATCACCGTTTGTAAGTTTTTGTTACACTTCATGAACTACTTTGATCTGGAGACTGTCTGGATGACTCTGGACTGACTAACTCAGCTGTGAATAACGATCAAATACACTTTCACACATCAGTGCTGCACAATACGGACAGTTTACCAGCAATGCCAGGTGTCATGATAGCACCACACTCACATTTACCCGTGAAACAATCACTCGTGAGTGATGGAAACACTACAAGATTGTAGCGGAGCGCTCAAGTGCTTTACTTTTTATGACCGTCGGTCCAGAAAAGCCTTCGAGCGGCATGTTTGTAGCTCGGTATCTGTCGTGAATGTTTTTAAGACATCGTATGCATTGCCTTTGCAGTACTTTATTCTAATGAATCGAGGGGCCTTTTAACATATCATCCGTTTACATTGTGTTGAAACGCATTCTGTACGCCAGCAAACTCACGATTTTTGTTGGGTTATTTTGTGTGTGTAGTGTTTGGTTTGTGCGTCTGTCAGACATGACCAATCAAATGTGACCTTACACAAAATGCAAAAACATGAATGTGTGCCAAATGTTGTAACTGTGCCTCACACACACAGCTGGGTGGATCTCAGTCGGACTTCTGGCCCGTTTAAGGACAATGAATTAACTAGTCCTTCCCATTTCCGTAACTAGTCTACCAGCTTTGGGTCATTGCACCCCCCCCCCCACTTCTTGTATATAACTCGTTCTCCTTTATACGTGTGTGTGTGTACGTCAGTGAAAGCGGGATTTGAAATGCTGTAGGTGTTTACGATGATCAGATCTGACTGTTTCATCTTTAGGTCTGATGCATGCATGTAGGCCATGCGGTTTTGTACTTTGTTTTTTCACTTTGTATCATTTTTGTATGGAAGCTAATCTTTTAACTTTTTCCCTTAAAAAATGGTTTGCTGTAAAGAGGTTTGTAGATTTTTGGTTATTGTGTGAAGATCTTTTTGGCAACTGATAACTTTAGAACTAAAAATGTAGCAGTTTTTTTTTTTTTTTTTTGTAATAAATGATCAACTCGACTCTACTCTTACAGAGTTTGGCTCATGCTTATAGAAGTATGTATGAAGTTGAACGTCTGATAACACGATGTTGGTGGTGTTTGTGGGCATGCAGCATTAAACCAAAGGTTCTCAGCTTTTTTGGACCCCAATTTCCAAAGGCCCCCTCAAATAAAAATAGATTTTAAAAACTGAATTTCCTTCCAGTTGTTTGTTATTGGTTAAGGATTTAAAAAATATATATTTTAAAAATCAGTTTCTATTTGAGAGCTTGGCATATATTGATTGTAAAAATGCCCTTTGTGGTTTAAGATTGTTGGGAAGGGTTGAGTTGTTGAAAGTTGTTGGAAGTTGAGGTTGAATTAAAATGAGAAATATCTTGTTTTTTAACTTATTACCATTCAGTAATATTCAGTTGAAAGAATATAAAGTACCATTCAGTAAAACGACTGCCATTCAGTCTTTTTTGAGCAATTTATATATATATATATATATAACATTTTTAATAGTACAAAACTTGGTTTTAGCACTTGTGTGAACACATACACACATGCAAACATGAACATGATTCAAAAAGATTAAATGGTAGGTTAAAAAAATAGTTACACTTGTTCTTTTCGTAGTCAACAATTACTATATTGGAAACAAATTTCATCTAGTGGAAGTGTTTGGTACTGCGCCGAAACAATCGTACATTTTTGTGATACCAACCTCACATTTGGTACTTTAGATTTTTTTTAATGGATTTGATAGTAAAACATGCATTTAATTTAAAACTAGAAAATAGTATTTTTTTAATTTTATTTTTATTATTACTATTATTTTAATTTTTTTTATTTCACTTATTGAAGTATAAGAAATAATTTTTTACCGCCACCTGAGGAGTCCTAGACGGGTATGACAGATGGCGGAAGTGATAGAAAAGTGTTTATTATGTTTGAAATATGGATATTTTTCTTACAAAAACGCATGATGCACAGGAGGCCTTTATTCACCCCCCGGAGCCGTGTGAGGGACGTTTTATTACAGATGCGTGCACTTTATTTCACTTCTTTTGAACACCAACACTCGCTTACCCCCACTGAAAGGCTTGGAGGGGCCAGGACAATTTTTAATATAACTCCGACTGGATTCGTCTGAAAGAAGAATGTCATATACACCTAGGATGCTTCGAGGGTGAGTAAAACAGCCTAATTTTCATTTTTGGGTGAACTAACCCTTTAAAGCTTGTTTTAAATTATTTTAAGTACATTTTTTATGACTAACGTTTTTTAACTGGTTTTATTTTAAATCATTTTACGTAATCTTGAGTACCATCTGCTTTTAAAAGGAACAGTTTAGCCAAAAAGTAAAAGTAAACTGTCATAAAAGTCTCTGTATTCCAACTCTTTCATAGTCAAGTTATATTTGAGAAACATCATGTTCAAACAAGCCATTATTCACTAAAAATCTTCCACTCGGTCACAGATATGAGAAGAGCCAGAGCCCCGGCCCCCATCATGTGCACCTTCTACAGAGGCACCATCGAGTGCATCCTGACCAGCTGCATCACTGTGTGGTATGGCGCCTGCAACGCGTCCTGCCGCAAGACACTTCAACGCATAGTGAAAGCAGCTGAGAAGATCGTTGGTGCCTCCCTTCAGGACATTTACAACACCCGTCTCACCCGCAAAGCCCTCTGCATTGCAGGTGATCCCACCCACTATGGTTTCTCAAATCAGGGTTGCACTGAATGTCAATGACATCCAACATCAGTTTTTTATAACTGGCCAAATGACATGTGACGGGTACAGAAAAGGGGAAGATTTCTAGAGAACAGCTCATTGTATGAGCACGATAGAGGAACATTTACAGTCATTGCATGTAAAACAGCATTGAACACTGTTTGTGTTCCACAGGTTTGGAGCAACATTGGGGTGATTCCTTCATAATTTCAATAAAAAACAGATCAGGACTAATGCGATGGATGAAGTTCAAGCTCCAGTTACACTCGGGAGTGGGCGGCTGTCGCATAAAAATAACGTGGGTGATGAAGAGGAAGTGTCACATGTCTCGGGGGATGTTCATGCCGCCAAAATATGCTAGAGTCACAACTGACGTAGTAACGCTGTGGTGGCCATCACATATAATGGAAAGGTCTCTTTATTTGCTTCCCTAGGAGTGTTTGTTCAAAAACACCAAAGCTACATCTGTGCTATTTCTTGTACTTTCCACAACTCGTGAAACATCGCTCATCACAAGATAATTTCTCTTGCCTCACTTCCCATTTCATTCAAGTGTTTGTAGCGTGACTCTGAAGTAGTCAGTTGACTGTGTGTTTGGATAAGGAGTCCAACAATCGGGTGGCGTGTAGGAAGTCCAGTGGCTTCAAGGACCTCGTTGATTTACGCCGACAAGCCAACGAGAAATGAGTCTATGTGGAATCGTGCTGCTTTGTATTGTGTGCATCCCGCAAGGTGAGTTTACCAGAATTCACTCTTATATCATGCAGTTTGTTGAGCTAATGTAGTTTGGGCCCGTGGGCAAGATTATTGGATACTTTTTGAGAAGAGAAGAAACTGTCTGTCTGTGAGAAGTGGAAACGGGGTATTTCCCTTTCCTGCGAAGCAACAGAAATATTTCCTCGCACATGTTAGGGTGTTCATGCAAATCAATGGATCTGTGTTTACTTTTGCAGTACATGGCAGCGATGAATATATTACTGGTTACAGTGGCCAATCAGTCGTCCTGAAATCTGGAGCCGACCGATCATGGCAACTCGCCAGAGTTCAGTGGTCCATTTATAAGAACACAACATATATCGCAAGTCTAAAGGACGGCGAAGTGACTATATACAAGTTTTGGAGACACCAGGGTCGACTTACGCTCAACACCAGTACGGGAGATTTAACAATCTGTAATGTGACGGTGAACGACAGTATGATGTATAACGTGGCTTTGCTCACATCAGATGACAATCGGAAACAAGTTAAAGTTCATCTCACAGTTCAAGGTAAGCAGTCTTCAGTATAGTAAGCAATCTACTAAAGTCTTGCTCAATGACTTTCGGCCAGACTGAGTAATTGATATACCGTCCTGCAGAACCTCTCCAGAAACCAGACATCCAGAAGACGCTCCATTCCTTCAGTGACAGCCGGTGCTACGTTGTTCTCGAGTGCGCTGCATCTGGCCAAAATGTGAAATTGTCCTGGACGCCTGATGGCGAGTTCAACGGATCGTATATTTCAGGAATCCCGAACTCCGTCGACTCTTCGTTGGTTCTTTTCGCATCAATTAATGGCAGAATAAACGTGACGTTCAACTGCACTGCCTCCAGCGGTCAACAGACAGTGACCAGGCAAATGACAGTGGGATGTTCAGGTGGGTCTCGCCAACAGATTTTCGCTGCTTAAGGATGCTGTACACTACACATTAAGTCGCGTTCGGGCTTCAATGCACTTCCAAACACAAGCCGGACTCCAATCATTCAGTCCACTTAAACTCCAACCCTGCATGCACACTCAAATTCAATCAACTACCTCATTTTTGAGTCCATTGCCCATATTTCAACCAATCCATAGAACCATCCCAGATAGCACACGTACGTCTGCAAGATGTCTGTTAAAGATCTTTTGATCTGGAAAGCATCTGCTGTGTACAAACATCTGACAGACGTCTGTAAGATGTCAGTTTAGCATACATTCTAAATCATAAACATCTTAAAGACATCTAATAGATGTCTATTTGACATCTGATAGGAAACGTCCTATAGACATACTGCAGATGAGAAAACACTCTAAAAAATACATCTTGCAGACGTCAAATAGATGTCTCCGTGATGTAAGTGTGCTATCAGGGATGTTCCCACTCTACATTTGTTTTCTTTTTCAATAATCCATTAAGCTCAAAGTATATTTTTGTGCACGCTAAAAGCACACGTACATTTCGGAGACGTCTATTTGACGTCTGCATTTACATCTTTATGTATTTTTTAGAGTGTTTGCTCATCTGCAGTATGTCTATAAGACGTTTCCTATCAGATGTCAAACAGACGTTTAGAAGAAGTCTTTAAGATGTTTATGATTTAGAATGCATGTAAAACTGACATCTTAAAGTCATCTATCAGATGTGTAGATGCTTTCCAGATGAAGCGATCTTTAACAGACATCTTGCAGACGTACATGTGCTTTCTGGGTAGGTTATGCAAACAGTGTGTGTGAGGTAACTTTAATTATCAGCGTAGCCAGATTTTCCAACCGCTTGTACTCTTGTTGCATTCAGGTCCTCTTGGGAAGTTTGTATTTATTAGTTAATGTCATAAAAGTTGTTATCATGTCAGGTGAGTTCAAGTCACTTTGGTCGGAGAAAGATGGCAATGTACATAAAATTCAGCACGATAACAATACTTCTAAAACATTATGAATAAAAACGGTTTAGAGTGTGCTTTGCTTTGTTTTAAGCTTATTTTATTGTAATATTGCTTGTGTGACATGGTAGATCGGACTTCTATTATTGAATTTCATTACAGAAAAACAGTTTTGAACTTGGTAACTAGCCTATAAATAACAGGTTGGATGTACAATAATCTTGCATCTTAACACTTCTTTTTTTTTTTTACAAAGCAGAACATAGAATGTATATTTTGTCTATAGCCGATAAAACAGCTTTGTAAATAGGAAGATTTCAATACATGAGTAATATGAATAAGCTTTTTTTAGCAAGCCATTAAATGACTCGAGACTCGACTCGTGACCAAAGACTCGAGACTTGACTCAGACTCCAATTTAAAGACTTGTGAACGTCTCTGGTTCAAGGGAAAGGAGACGCGGCATAAGAAAAAAACGTATTTTGCAACCGTTACCTTATGGAAGGGAATGTCTGGTGCTATGTTTGACCGTTATTTTTGACTTTTTTTTTTCTTTTCATTTTAAAGCAAATAATGTGTGCAGGTTGTGACTGTTGGTTTGCCCTCATTGGATCCGGTCTATGAAATGTGTCATCAGTCACCTGTGTAAATGATGGTTTCTGGTACTTTAGGCAACCTTTTCAAAGATACAAAATATGGATGTTGTCTTCAAAATCCATTTGCCTCAAAGATCTAAAGGCTTGTGCTCCTTCAGTTTGAACGTAAATAGGAAGATTTCAATACATGAGTAATATGAATAAGCTTTTTTTAGCAAGCCATTAAATGACTCGAGACTCGACTCGAGACTTGACTCAGACTCCAAGACTTGTGAACGTCTCTGGTTCAAGGGAAAGGAGACGCGGCATAAGAAAAAAACGTATTTTGCAACCGTTACCTTATGGAAGGGAATGTCTGGTGCTATGTTTGACCGTTATTTTTGACTTTTTCTTTTCATTTTAAAGCAAATAATGTGTGCAGGTTGTGACTGTTGGTTTGCCCTCATTGGATCCGGTCTATGAAATGTGTCATCAGTCACCTGTGTAAATGATGGTTTCTGGTACTTTAGGCAACCTTTTCAAAGATACAAAAAATGGATGTTGTCTTCAAAATCCATTTGCCTCAAAGATCTAAAGGCTTGTGCTCCTTCAGTTTGAACAGACATGATGCTTCTGGTACTAATGGCCTTTAAATCTTGACTCCGCATGGCAGCTTTTTTATTTAACAAATCGTCTATAGCTGCTTTGTTCAAAAATATGTGTGAAAAAAATGTTCTATGTAATTTCGGGTTGTTATGATGAATTGTTAGCAGTATGTGTGTGTCACGGTATTCTGAGTAATGGTACTTCTGTCTCGTCAATGGGAAGTGGTCAACTTATGGACACATGACCTCTATTTCTGCAGAACTGTATATGAGTAAATACTTTGTAAATGGGTTCCATTAAAGGACATTCCACTGAATCATTTTCACACTTGTCCAGACTGCCCAGTGACTTTATTTCAGAAGTATTTCAAAGTTTTATTTACATTGTGCTTTTCTTTGGCTCATTCACAGAAAGAACATAAGAAGACAATTCAGAACAATACATTTAAACAAACAAAATACAAGGGAATATCAGAGTAACAATGTGGCTTGGGAACTTTCCCATTGAGAATGGGCAACAAATTTCTATCTGGATATTTTAGATCGGTCGTGTGTCTCACCTGGTTGCCCGTTGATGGCAAAAAATTGCCCTGTGTATCACACATCACACAGCATTTTTTTCTTATTTTTTTGGTCAACACTGCAGTTAAAATGCTGTTTGTCACTCCTGTAAATAATGTGTTTGAACTTAAATACAGGACTGACAGCTCTATTTTGGTGATAAACGTGGCCTCTCAGTCAGGTTAGCACCATATTTAGTTTTTGACAGGAATTAAAAACGAGGCTGTGACGGATAGAAGTGCCTTCAATGGATTGCACTGTTATAACACAGTGGTTCCCAACCCTGGTCCTGGAGGCACCCCAACACTGCACATTTTGCATGTCTCCTTAATCAAACACAACTGATTCAGGTCATCAGCTCATTAGTAGAGACTCCAAGACCTGAAATTGGTGTGTCAGAGAAAGGAGACATGCAGAATGTGCACTGTTGCGGTGCCTCCAGGACCAGGGTTGGGAACCACTGTGTTATAAGATGATAAAAAGATAAGCGGAAACTGTGCGGGAACAATGGAACCAGCACACACGCTTGCTCTGTACGCTGTTTGTGTAGTGGGGAACTTATGCCTTGTCCAAATACCCACACTTGCGGTCTTGGCCACTTGAGAGTGTATGCGCGACAGGAAGTGCACAAGAAGCACAGTCTTAAAAACACTGAAGAGCAGTGCTCTTAATGCACACTAAATCCACACTGCTCCGGAGCGGTATTCGAGACTTAGTGTATCCCATCATGCATCATGTTCTGGAAATAAATCGTGAGACTTTTTGCCAAGATCTCGCGAGAGGTCACTGAAACCTTTCCAATGTTAAATATTAATAATAATTAGATATTACATATAATTTGGTAGAGTTGCACGTTTTATTGGTGCCTATGAGTAGTGGTGATATTTATTTTGTACAACATTTGCAACTACTTTTTATCACTTAATTAGAAGCACTACACAATTAAACTGTGTAATCTGTTATAGGGACTACTGAACAGACATTTAGAAGTTGATTTTAAAATGCAAAATACTGAAAATAAAAATAAAGCTCTGTAAACACTTGCATTTTTACAACACTATAAGTGTGTCCCATCAGGTAATTAAAAGTTCAACACACACTTGTCGTCTTCATGCTCACTTGAACACTTGGACTAAATACAGGAAATACGTCATATAAGTAGTCAAGTGGCTAAGCGCAAAGACCGCAGGTGTGGGTATTTTGGACAAGGCAATAGGGGGAACAGACACAACACCGGTAATGCGCTCTCTGTGTGAACGCAGAATTAGATTACGGTATAAGATTACCCTAAAACGTCTACTCTGAGCCAATCATGACATTCTGACACAGATGACACATTTACGGAAGTCAAATAAATATCTAAAGTCGTCTAATATGATGTCTCTGGGCCAAAATCAGCTGCATGAATGTAAACGTTTGACACAAAAATGAAAACATCAACAATTGACAAAAACTGATTGCGTTTACCCCTCCATGTTTACAAACACAACACCGGGTCGCGCAGCCGTTTAGAGGTCCTTTCCCGTTAATGATGTCACAGAATTTACCGGTATTTTGAAACTGATGTGTGAACGGTGCTTTACCGGTAAAAAGAGGGGACGTTGTTGCCTGTGTGAACATCGCATTTTTGTATTTACCAGTAAAGTCGTTCTGGTAATTTTAGAGATACGTTTTAAGGAAGTAGGTGGCGGGTCAAGCGTCAGGCTGATAATTTAGATGCATTACTCATCTCAGATGGATGGGTGACAATGGCTTGAGAAAGAGAAATAATGGTGCTGACTGAGCAGTGATATTATTTTGAGCTATTAAGTGACCAATCAGTAAATGCCTGAGAGTGTAAATATAAAAAGGAGAAATGACTTTGATTCTACATTCTGCAATCTGAGAGCAGCTGACTGATAGCAAAGGCTACATACTCCTACACAGACCGAATATGTATACATGATTATATGAATCTTCCTCCCGAACTGAGGACACAGGAAGGGTTTAATTGGATCAATTACAAGATTACAGCTGTGGACATGCTAAACATGTTTAAATACCATAAAAACATGCAGAAACAATACATGCTTATTCTCATTATGTTGCTGATTCGCTAGAATCGTAGAACAGACAACTGTGTGATGGTATGATGTTATTAAGGAAAAAAACTACTTCCAAACTTAAGTACTACAGTCGTGTCAAACAGTCATTCACACAGACATCTCGAGGTTAGATGATTTCAATCATCGCTTGGACCGTTGTGACTTTAGTCTCAATATTATTGCGTTACTTTTGATTTTAATGCATATCAACAAGTTAAACTAACCAATTTTAAGTATTTATCATTTACAGAAAAGTGTGTAGAAAAATACATACATTACCTTTCAAAAGTTTGGATGCAACAATGATTTTTAAAGAAATTGTAAGAGTTTTGTTCAGCAAGGATGCATTCAATTGATCAAAAGTGACAGTAAAGACATGTATAACGTTGCAGATAATTTCTATTTCAAATAAATGCTGTTATTTTGAACATTCTATTTATCAAATAATCATGAAAAATAAAATGTATCACAGTTTCCACAAAAATATGAACTGTTTTCAACATTGATAATAATGGTAAATGTGTCTTGAGCAGCAAATCAGCATATTATACTGATTTCTGAAGATCATGTGACACTGAAGACTGGAGGAATGATGCTGAAAATACAGCTTTGATCACAGGAATAAATTACAGTTTACCAGAGATTCACACAGAAAACAGTTATTTGAAATTGTAAAAATATTTCAGTTTTTACTGTATTTCTGATCAAATAAATGCAGCCTTGATGAGCATAAAATACTTTTTTCAAAAAGAATCTTACTGAGCCCAATTAGATTTTTGAATGACAGTGTGCATAATGTAATATTGTGCTGCATTGTGAATTCTGCCAAAAAAAACAACAAAAAAAGTCATAAAAAGTGTTCCAACGTGATACATTGAATGCACAGTGCATTTAATGCAAGAGTTCAAAGGTCAACCGATGCAGCCAACAATACATATGGGAGGCTGGTTAACTCAATCCAGAGATAAGATGACAAAACAATACATGAACCGTCTGTCTGTCTCACGCTCACAGGACTTCCTGGTAAGGGGAGGAACTGCTGGCGCTGACCGCAGGGTGACGCTGATAGTTGATTTTGTCATACAGGGTTTGAGGCTGCAGGGGGAGTAAGTGTGTGACGTTACCACAGGTTCCAGAGAAACGCTTCGCAACAGAGACGTCAACTTCTCCAAACATGCAACAAAGCTGTTCTTAGTCTCACTGTACATATGTGACCCTGGAGCACAAAACCAGTCTTAAGTCGCTGGGGTATATTTGTAGCAAAAGCCAACAATACATTGTATGGGCCAAATTTATCGATTTTTCTTTTATGCCAAAAATCATTAGGATATCAAGTAAAGATCATGTTCCATGAAGATATTTTGTACATTTCCTACCGTAAATATATCAAAACTTAATTTTTGATTAGTAATATACATTGCTAAGAACTTCATTTGGACAACTTTAAAGATGATTTTCTCAATATTTAGATTTTTTTTGCACCCTCAGATTCCAGATTTTCAAATAGTTGTATCTCAGCCAAATATTGTCCGATCCTAACAAACCATACATCAATGGAAAGATTATTTATTCAGCTCTCAGATGATGTTTAAATCTCAATTTCGAAAAATTGACACTTAAGACTGGTTTTGTGCTCCAGGGTCACAAATATGCCATATTCATTTAGCCAACTGAGGCATGATTTTGGTACTAAATACATGGTATGAGCCTAATTTATAAGCAAACAAATGCATGACAGCAATAATGGATGTATTTGTGATGTATGCATGCAATACTCACCAAGTTTTGTGAGAGTTTTATGTCATCCACCGTTTCATAAATGGACATCCCGTTTACAACACTATCAGATCGTTTCTGTAATATAGATTACATCTGGTTAGCTAGAAGTTTATCACCATTTCTATGCACAAATTAGGTTTGTATGCATCTACAATAAAGTTCATGTGTGTCTAGGAAGTGGTGTCGTACACTGAAGAAAAAAAAAGGTAAACACTTATTTAAATTTATTTATTTATTTATTGTAAAAAAGAGATTATTGGAGTAGGTTTTACATGAAAATATTATTGCAGTCTTTCTAGTTTAAAATGTAATGTTCAATTCAAGTATTTGTGTGAAATTTACTAGCACTTTCTGAGCGAAAATTTTCCCCACCAATTTTTTTTGGTGCTAGTAAATTTCCACAAAGAAACGGCGAGCAACACATTGCATAAACCATGACTTTTTGAAGTAGAAAGATATAACTAGTATTTTCTTGTAAAACTTACTCCAATAATCTTTATTTTCATTACAGCTTCAAAAATGTATTTGAAATCTTTTTGCAGAGCCACGGGAACCTTAAAAAGCGGATATCCATATAGACAGAAACGAGCCGCTCACCTTTGCAGTGTTCACGTCTTCATAGTCTGTAATACCAGCTTCACTTTCTCCTTGTCCTGAAAGTGTGAAAACAGCTGTGAGGTTGAGAATGAAATGCTGTATAACTTCTGTACTGTTTGTGCACATTCACACTTGTTCAACACACCTTTATTCTTCCTCCACCTGCAGCACACAGCGACTGTTCCACTCAATATAATGACTGCGACGATACCGACGCCTACTGCAATCAGCAAATACTCCTGATGAAAACCTGCATCTTTGCACCAAGTTGCATATTTCTTTATAGATTTCAGAGTAGGCTATAACATTTCTTAATCAGTAGAGAATTTAAGAAATTCGATATTTGATTGCAGAACTATACCTGATGCCATAGTTGAATTGTCAGATTTCTCTGTGCACACTACAGTCTCAGTAGCATACTTGACGCTGACGGTGTTGCTGGCTGTGCAGTTGAGTGTAGCTTTCTCTGCTAAACGGAGGCTGATATTCAGGTGTGATCCTTGCGTCTGATGACGGATCCAGCTGTAGGAGGGATTCGGATCTCCAGACGCCAGACACCGGAGATGAAACCTGCAGATGTTTTTTGATTGCAGCCAGAAATAATTGTACTCAATCTTGACCTCTCTGATGAGCTCTGTTGGAGAATAATATGCCGACGTTAATTATATAAGCATACTAATGTCTTCATTAAAGAACTATTTAACTTCAGTGAAGTGACCACAAACATATTCAGTGTCAGTTCTTAAATGAGTTGTTTCAGAATTTGTTATTTGCATCCTAACAGCATTGACAGAATAAATATCAAACAATTAAACTCACCATGAACATGAAGTACAAATTCTTTTGTGTCATATTGTTCAGATTTTTTTACTGCAACAATAGAGAATCTTCCAGAATCCTGCAGTTTAAGGTCTGTCACTGTTACACTAATAGTGTCCTTATTCATCTTTAACCTGTCATTAAATAATTCAGATTTCACTTTTTTTAAATTATCATTTTGATATTCAGCAAATTCAATCTGATTATATTTCCACTGCACTTCAAGATCTTTTTTTGGATAATCAGCGATTAATTCCAGTGAGTCTCCAACAGCTTTGTGCACCTCAACATCTGGAGCCGCACATGACCCTACAATACAGAACAAACAACAAAACATGGTTACTGTCACACATTCATGCCATATTTTTTTTCACATTCAACAAAAGATAATGTGTGTCTATCAACACATTTGATTAAATACCAGTTTGACAACAGCGTCAACAAAACCCATGAGAAAAAAAGAACAGAAAGTTGATGGATAATAAACTATAAATGAAGTTTAATGTTTGCTATCAGCACAGACCATCTCACACGAGCAAACACAGTGCAAATCTACACTTATTTACCAATTTGCCACCAACATCTTACAGCTAAAGGAGCCTCAAGATCTCTCAGTTTGTTTACACTCCAATTGATGCACGTGACAAAACAGAAAACGCTACTACTTTTACTCTGCCTGCCCCAGATGATACTTCACTTGTCAGATCTGGGTGCAGTGTGACAGAGCTTACGCCTCGGGTTCGCCTAAATACTTTTCAAATAATAAAACAAAAAAAGCGAAACTCAGGTATTATATGAATAATGTACTTTTTATTCTTCTTATCTCCAAAGAAACTCACATGGCACAACTGCGCACTCTCGTTAACATGTGCGTGCCCTAGGGGTTGCACTGATCAATGCTCTGCCATGAAGCTTTAAGCTTGACGTCGACTAGTCGCTGGTCCTATAGAGGACGCAACAGGATAAGAAATCTTTGAAGGACTTCCACATTTACGCTCAGTTTCCAAACAGTTCAAATGACAAATAAATGCATACTCTGAAAGCGCTCTACAAGACATGTGTGATTATATTACTGGATGCTCGAAATTGAACGGGAGAATGCATGTTTTAAACAGCTTATTGTACAGGTAAGTTCATCGCCGTTCTAATCTAATGTGCTGCTGGACTGTAACGCACACACATATGATACAGACAGTAGCGCGTACATCACACATACAGAATCATTCAGCGCGAAAATGTTCTGATTTCTCAATAAAATAGCTTAGAAACTGAAAAGTTCAAGCATATATTTCTTAATAATTAAATCCCACAGCTTCAATACTAGTAGAGAGAGACGCTGCCAGCTAGAATTCATTCACACATGCAATCGCTCTCACTAATGCATTCATATGAATGTAATCTTTACTGTGCTACTTTATCTGTATCTGATTTAGAACGAGCAGAAATCTGTGAGAAATATAACGACTTAAAGACAAAAGAACTGATAAAAAAAGCTGTTATCGGAGCAATAGCCGTGTGGGCAGGGCTGTGTCATATGCCATAGCTGTGCACAAGGTGTTTGTCAAAGCTCCAGACGTATTTGTTCATTAATGACGTCATCAGCGACTAGTCGACTTCGACTCAACTTTCATCACATAAAAGTCGACTTCAAAAAATCAGAAGTCGTTCAACCCCTAGCGTGCCCAAACCTTGCCTACAGCAAGGTCCCTCATTGCAACTCTCTCAAAGGGTCGCGTTGTCAGGGACCCACCCATCGGTGATTGATGATTTGGGACCAGCTTACGACGAGTTTGACACGCTGTGCATTGCTCGCACCACATCTTAATGTCCTTAAACATAGACGGCTAGTAGCAAAAACGCCTCGCCCGTTCCCACACTCATTCTGGAGAAAAATGAGCAGCAGTTGGGGCCTCGTGGAGCTGCAAAAGTATGTCATGTTTAAGAGCAGGTGGAACTACAACCTGAGCAACAGGATCACCTGTGGGAGGACAGGAAACTGAACGACACAACAGTCCATTTATTATGGAGAGACGATTAAACTCAGTCCAATATTTATGTAAATTGAGATGTGCCTGCCAGCTGTCTCCTAGGAGGCCTTCGTGATTGCTCTACCCAGTGCCGCACCGTGTCAATATCTGGATCACTGTGTGATATTCAAGGCACGGCTGGCATACGCTACTACGTGCTCTAGTCCATCTTTTTCCTGTGCAAGTACAGCACCCACAGCCCACTTGGAGGCATCCGTATAAACTTTGAAATGCACTTTGAAATCAGGCAGTGTCACGATGGGAGCTGAAGACAGCACTTCCTTCAAGTAGTTAAATGCATGGTCACAATCGGTATTCCATACAAAAGGCACATTTTTGCCCACCAGCTGATTCAGCGGGGCTGCATGTTTTGAAAAGTCCTTTACAAAGCATCGATAGTATGAACACAGTCCCACAAATGCTCTAAACTTTGAGGGAGACTGTGGAACTGGTCAATTTCGAACCTTCCCCTTGTTTCTTGGGTCAGGCTGGAGACCTTTCTCTGAAACAACATGGCCAAGGAATATCACGTGAACCCTAGCCAAGTTGCATTTTCTGGGGTTCAGTTTCAAACCTGCCGAACATATTCTGGAAAACACTTTTTTAAATGCTTGTCAAATGTTGGACTATAAATCTAAATATCGTCCAGGTACACCATGCAAATCTCTCTCAGAACTAACTCCATCATCTGCTGAAAAGTGGCGGGGGGAGTTAGAAAGCCCCATCAGCATGCAGCGCCACTGATATAGATCCTGACCTGTAGTAAAAGCTGTTTTTTCTATGTCTTGCTCGGCCACCTCTACCTGCCAGTATCCATTCGAAAAATCCAACGTGCTGAACCATCTGGAGCCCGCTAATGCATCCAGTGTGTCATCCACACGTGGTAGAGGATGAGAGTCCTGGACCGTTATACTGTTCAAGCGTCTATAATCAACGCAGAAGCTACAGGCAGCACATTTATTTTTTACAAGCACGATTGGAGATGGTCAGGGGCTACAGCTTTCTTTTCGATGACACCCGCCAACTGTCTCTCTATTTCAGCTCTCTTTTCAGGCGATGCACGGTATGCGCGCTGCTGAATAGGGCCATGTTCCCCAGTCTTGATATAATGCTGCACCAATGTGCATTTTCCTGTATTTTTCCCTCAGAAATTAAAGATGTCACTGTACTCCTGCAACAGTGCTGCAAGTTTTGCCCTATCAGATATTGAAATTGGCGATTCACTTAAAGATATTGGACTAGCTGTGTCGTGTGGGCTAGGAATAACACCTTCCCCTGTGTCCTGCTGAAAGTAGGGCTGTGAATCTTTGGGTAGACAGAGATTTGATTCACAATTCATAGGTTTTCGATTTAAAAAACGATTTTTGCTAATTTAGAACGATTCAATTCGAGTTGAATGATGCTATGGCATGATATGGCATACACTCTTAAAAATAAAGGTGCTTAAAAGGTTCTTCAAGCGATGCCATAGAATAACCATTTTTGGTTCCACAAATAACCATTCAGTCAAAGGTTCTTTAAAGAACCATCTCTTTCTTACCTTTTTATAATATAAAGAACCTTCTTTCGCCACAAAGAACCTTTTGTGAAACAGAAAGGTTCTTCAGATGTTAAAAATTATTTATGGAACCATTTAGACAAAAAGGTTCTTCTGGCATCGTGAAGCACCTTTATTTTTAAGAGTGTGCGTAAAAATGTATGTAAGCCAAGATTTTAAAAAAGCTTTAAAAGTATTATGCATAGGCTAACATTTTGTCACACCAGGGGTGTAGCCATCATTTCAGAAGTGACAGAGATGTCAAATACAATAATTGTATGTATGTATGTATTATTATAATTATTATTATTATTTGTTTTTTTTACAAGGAATTATTTTCTTATCTATTCATTTGAATTTGCTATAAGAAATCAAATACACTGCTGGACAATAATCAATCATTTGTAATCTATCATTTTTTCCTAATGGCAATTTTATGATTGTTTTATATACTACAAACAATTATTTCAATTTTCTGCACAGAATAAGGTTGAACATATACTTTATAGTTTCTGTACTGTAATAAATTATATGTCAATTAGCACTGCATCATTCATACATTTTATTTATTTATTGTGTTTATTGTCTTAGTTCATTCTGCTTTTTATTCAGTTTAGCTGCAGATAGCCAGGCACGTCTTAAAGGAACACTCCACTATTTTTGAAAATAGGCTCATTTTCCAACTCCCCTAGAGTTAAACAGTTGAGTTTTACCGTTTTTGAATCCATGCAGCCGATCTCTGGGTCTGGCGGTAGCACTTTTAGCTGTAGCTTAGCATAGATCATTGAATCTGATTAGACCGTTAGCATCTCGCTCAAAAATGACCAAATAGTTTCTATATTTTTCCTATTTAAAACTTGACTCTTGTGTAGTTACATCGTGTACTAAGACCGACGGAAAATGAAAAGTTGCGATTTTTTAGGCTGATATGGCTAGGAACTATACTCTCATTCCAGCGTACTAATCAAGGAACTTTGCTGCCGTACCATGGGTGCAGCAGGAGCAATGATATTACGCAGCGGCTGAAAATAGTCCCCAGCACGCTCCCTGTGCAAGCAGGTGGTCACGTTGGTTATGTTGACGGAAGTTAGCAGATGAATGGATTCGAAAACGGTAAAACTCAACTGTTTAACTCTAGGGGAGTTGGAAAATGAGCCTTTTTTCAAAAATAGTGGAGTGTTCCTTTACGTTCTATGAGCGCGAGATCAATTCTCTTCAGTGCGAAAACTTCTTTATCTCATTTTCATAAAATAAAATGCTATAGTATTTAACTTTTCCTCTCCATCGGCGAATGATGATTCTGAAAGAATATGTGCCGATGTCTGTTTGCTAAAGTAACGAACGCTACTTCTATGCATCTGATTATCAGATAAACCTTGCGCTCTTATTTCAAGGTTGTTGTTAAAGCTCTGGTTATTTTAACAGTTTCCTTCGTACATTCGGTTGAAAGACATTGTTAAAACACATCTATCATTCAATGGAACTGTGCGTATGCTTTAGACACTTAAAATTGTGCTCCGTCCATGCAATAAATGCGCAGCCTTCGACTGCTCAGGTAATGTCGTCGGTGTGATGAGAGCCATTGAAAAACTACAAAAAAGTAAAACTACTTCACTTTAGCATTACTGGTCACGAGTCATAACGAGAGATCACACATCAGCTGCTCAAAAAATGTATCAGTGAGACGAACGGAGCGTGAGCGCAATCCTGTGACAGTCACAGGCGGCAAATAGTGGAGTGCGTGAAGGAGAGATGCGAGGCACGAACACTGTTCAAGGTCTCCATTAATTTGTGCGTGTAGTAATTTAATGTGTATATATTTTGCTGGTTATTTTAACAGTTTCCTTCGTACATTCGGTTGAAAGACATTGTTAAAACACATCTATCATTCAATGGAACTGTGCGTATGCTTTAGACACTTAAAATTGTGCTCCGTCCATGCAATAAATGCGCAGCCTTCGACTGCTCAGGTAATGTCGTCGGTGTGATGAGAGCCATTGAAAAACTACAAAAAAGTAAAACTACTTCACTTTAGCATTACTGGTCACGAGTCATAACGAGAGATCACACATCAGCTGCTCAAAAAATGTGTCAGTGAGACGAACGGAGCGTGAGCGCAATCCTGTGACAGTCACAGGCGGCAAATAGTGGAGTGCGTGAAGGAGAGATGCGAGGCACGAACACTGTTCAAGGTCTCCATTAATTTGTGCGTGTAGTAATTTAATGTGTATATATTTTGAAAGCATTGAATAGCTATAGAAATCGCGATTCATTCGATTCTTAGCGTTTTAAATCGATTGCTATCCGAAATCAGCGATTCCCGATTCAAAAATCATGTTTCAAGATCGATGCATATATGCATTGTCAGGGTTTGTAATCGATGCATCGACAAAACGAGTGAATCGTTACACCCCTAGCTGAAAGGGATGAAATATCAGAAGCAGCTACAGAATAAAACTATAGGAATGTCCCGTCCAGTAGGGTTCAAAATTCGTGCTTTAGTCAGTCTGTTGTGCACATTAGTGAGTGTGTGTGCCACAACTAGACCGGCAGACTTCGACACATTAGGTTCCAAATACCCCATAAAGTCATTAGACACCTGGGCCGCACAAGGCAAACCAATCTTAACTGGCACAATTGACTCTTGTCTGTGGCCAGAGACACATTGCAGCATGTCGGGACAAAATCTGAGCTGGTAAGAAGTGGAATGGAAATGTCCTTTAGAGGTCGACTGCGAAGTGCAGGGATTGACATTCGAAAATCAGAGCTCATCAGTGATACATTAGAACCAGAGTCAGTTAGGATAGGAAGCTCGATGCCCTCAATTGTGCCTTTCACATATGATACCAGAGGCCCCTGGTCAGTGTTTGTGTCCAATAAGGTTGTGTCATCAGGTTTCGGGCCCCTGTGTAATACAGCTGGTGTTTGGGCCGCACTCCACTCATCTCTGCCGCTCCAACTCACTCTCTCTTTCAGTCTGTCATTCTCGTCCTCCAAACGGTTAAGGACGGCTGTTTTCATGTCTCTCACCTCATTAGTTAGCCTATAAATTGCTTTGTACAGTCCACCAATGCCCGACACAGAGTTCACACTGGCCCCAGCCCCGTCGGCCATCAAATTATGCCCGACATTAGCAGTCACATATCCCACATCCATCACATTTCTCTCGTTCTAGCACCGACCTGCGATTATAACGGCTTCCTCCATGTCTGTCGCTCCATGTTCCTAACATTTCGTCCTCAGCACTGGGTCCAGACCCGCCACAAAACGGCGAAACTTTTCCTCCCTTTGGGCTCTGTCGCCGTACTCTGGGAAAGCCTCATCCACTAGCCAGGTTATTTTTGCTGCATACACCTCTAGACTCTCCCGTGCTGAACTTTCTTTGATTGTGTTAAAAGTGGAACTATTGCAAGTATACTTTAGGTACACTTTAAATATCTTGCATTTAAAAATTATTCAAAGATCATACAATCCTCATCAATAGTGACATTAAAATACATTTTAGGCTTAATATTGAGAAATGTGCATTGTGCACAAGTAGTACTCCAAAGTTTAATTATAATATTTATATTTACAGTATATAAGCATAGAGTGATATGTCAGTAAATAGACAATAAAGCAAATAAAATGTTACTAGATTTGAACTAGTATAAAATAAATGTATTTTCAATACAGTATATTACTATTTTTTTTTTTACTTAATCATCATCCAGCTCTGTGTCACAAAATAAGCTTAATAATACATCTTCCGTAGTTAAAAACTGCTGTCTTCTCATGGTTGACCTACCAGGCTTACTTGTTGTGTCAGTCATTTTGACATATGTGCTGTTCACAGGCTTTACCCACAATACATTTCCCAATGCCAAAGGGGCGTAAGTGCAGTTGTGCAGCAACTGGCTTAGTATTTTCAGTGTTAAGTCTTTTGGTTTCAAATGAATAACTCCAAAATGATTATGAATTTACTTGTGTCCTTTTGGCAGTAGAAAGAGCTCATCAAGAGCTTTCATTTTATATATATATATACAGTGGGGAAAAAAAGTATTTAGTCAGCCACCAATTGTGCAAGTTCTCCCACTTAAAAAGATGAGAGAGGCCTGTAATTTTCATCATAGGTATACCTCAACTATGAGAAACAAAATGAGAAAAAAAAAATCCAGAAAATCACATTGTAGGATTTTTAAATAATTTATTAGCAAATTATGGTGGAAAATAAGTATTTGGTCAATAACAAAATTTCATCTCAATACTTTGTTATATACCCTTTGTTGGCAATGACAGAGGTCAAACGTTTTCTGTAAGTCTTCACAAGGTTTTCACACACTGTTGCTGGTATTTTGGCCCATTCCTCCATCCAGATCTCCTCTAGAGCAGTAATGTTCTGGGGCTGTCGCTGGGCAACACGGATTTTCAACTCCCTCCAAAGATGTTCTATGGGGTTGAGATCTGGAGACCGGCTAGGCCACTCCAGGACCTTGAAATGCTTCTTACGAAGCCACTCCTTCATTGCCCGGGCGGTGTGTTTGGGATCATTGTCATGCTGAAAGACCCAGCCACGTTTCATCTTCAATGCCCTTGCTAATGGAAGGAGGTTTTCACTCAAAATCTCACGATACATGGCCCCATTAATT
>NW_015506093.1:303242-308038 GCF_001515645.1 Sinocyclocheilus grahami | reverse complement strand
GCACATAATCTCCATTTCACCAAAAATGTCACTTACGCCCTTCTGGTTCTCACCTCTCGAAATGCTAAAGGAATTGCGATTGCATTTGAGTTTTGGCAGGTTACATGCGCGACACATAGAGAGTGAAAAAGCAGATGTGGTAATAGGCCAGTCGCAATAATCAATATATCGACTTATTGCGCAATATATGCACATGACCTCAATCTTTTTTGGTGACGCAATATATCGCACATTATATTTACTTAAAATTAATGTCACCATGTTTTGTACATTCCACTTGTGCCTGTGTCTTTTGCAGCTTCTTGTACATAACGTGTAGTCATGAAGTGCTAGTTCAAATAGCCGCATCGTCACGAGCCGCAGGGTTTAATTTGGATTTGTCTGTGCATGTTTTTTTTACTCTCATAGATTTTGTTACCATTGCCATGCATTATACGACTGATAGACTGCAACGGCTGGAGTTAAAAATCATCAAATGTGTTCTACTGAAGAAACAAAGTCACCTACATCTTGGATGCCCTGGGGGTAAGCAGATAAACATCACATTTTCATTTTTGGGTGAACTATCCCTTTAAGAGGAGAATGTAGGCCAGGGGTTCTAGACTCTGGCCCTCGAGGTCCCTTTTCCTGCAGAGTTTAGCTCCAACCCTAATCAAACACACCTGAACAAGCTAATCAAGCTCTTCAGGATCATTACAGGCAGATGAGTTGGATCAGGGTTTGGAGGTAAACTCTGCAGTAAAGTGGACCTCGAGGGCCAGAGACCATACTGGTACTTTTTTAGTATTAAACAATTGGACCTGATGTGGCTGCTGCGCCATATTGTGGTTAAAATGTAGTTTGTGGTTTGCTGTTGTGTGTGTTTTAGATTCACTGAGCAGCATGTGACACATGACAAGGTGTTTGCAAGTTCATTTAATCAAAAATAAACAAGTAAATAAGATAAATAAAAATGCTGTATAACTGGTGGCTTGAAGAGATTTGACTGTTTTAATTGTGTCCATGTGTACGGATCCTAAAATTGCTCATGTACATATCATAATGAATTATAATCTAACAAGATCATTTGAGAGCAAATCAACAAATATACATTTATCGCCATTCAAATGGGTCTCCAAAAATGAGCGAGCCTGTTTCTTAGTTTGTCTTTATTTCAAATATTTTTGTAAATGATATAATCCTTAGATTTAAATTTAATTTAAGCATTTAACTTTTTACACAGAACCGCTGACCCTCAGATTTCTCTGTGCACACTACAGTCTCAGTAGCATACTTGACGCTGACGGTGTTGTTGGCTGTGCAGTTGAGTGTAGCTTTCTCTGCTAAACGGAGGCTGATATTCAGGTGTGATCCTTGAGTCTGATGACGGATCCAGCTGTAGGAGGGATTCGGATCTCCAGACGCCAGACACCGGAGATGAAACCTGCAGATGTTTTTTGATTGCAGCCAGAAATAATTGTACTCAATCTTGACCTCTCTGATGAGCTCTGTTGGAGAATAATATGCCAACGTTAATTATATAAGCATACTAATGCCTTCATTAAAGAACTATTTAACTTCAGTGAAGTGACCACAAACATATTCAGTGTCAGTTCTTAAATGAGTTGTTTCAGAATTTGTTATTTGCATCCTAACAGCATTGACAGAATAAATATCAAACAATTAAACTCACCATGAACATGAAGTACAAAGGCTTTTGTTTTATATTGTTCAGATTTTCCTTCTGCAACAATAGCAAATCTTCCAGAATCCTGCAGTTTAAGGTCTGTTACTGTTACATTAATATTGTCCTTGTTCATCTTTAACCTGTCATTAAATAATTCAGATTTCCCTTTTTTTAAATTATCATTTTGATACTCAGCAAATACAATCTGATTATATGTCCACTGCACTTCAAGATCATCTTTTGGATAATCAGCGATTAATTCCAGTGAGTCTCCAACAGCTTTGTGCACCTCAACATCTGGAGCCGCACATGACCCTACAATACAGAACAAACAACAAAACATGGTTACTGTCACACATTCATGCCATATTTTTTCACATTCAACAAAAGATACCATGCATCCCTCAACACATTTCATTGAATAAATAAATGTAAGTAAATCAGACATCTGCCCTCTGCTGGCTGGTTATAGACACTAAGGAATGAGAGACCCTAACATTTTGTTAAATTAAATTAACTTTATTATCCCCAAGAAGGCAATTTGTTTCAATTTTAAACCACAAAATATCATAATAACATTCTAACTTTTATTAGAATTAGTCTAATGCTGGCTGCAACAGAAATAAGGCTCTATTGCAACTGGCCACGTTCTCTAAAGATGGGTCTTGAGGTTCCCTGAGCCGAACTGTGCAAATTCAGTCAAATCTGAATTATTTAATGACAGGTTAACGATGAATAAGGACAATATTAGTGTAACAGTGACAGATGACACAATGATGTGACCTAATTGTCCGATCATCAGTAAAATAAAAATACACAATACATTTTAATTTTAAAACCACTATGCGTGCATTGCATTGAACACATTTAGTTTCATATTTAATAAACAAACATAACCCCTATTTGGACGGTAATTGTTTCTCATGTGGACGTCTGTAAAAATACATTTACATGGCACCTCAGTGATAAAACTGATTTATTCACAGTGCAGAAGAGAGTTCTGTGATCCAACGAACCCGGGAACGTGCTGCTCACGGGGCCAATCGCATGATTGTCTGCTGTATTGTATTGCATGCATACCTGTTAATAATGACCCATTTCAAATGTTTACCTGCTTTTCTTCTTGTTGTTCTTAACAGCTCCCACTCGCTGTGGTGCAGTTATGAAATATTGTTCCTGTAAATAGCCTACTGTCCAGCATTTCAGTAAAAACCTACACCAACCACTGTAAATGTTGAAAATAATTACTGTCCGAATAGGGCTATATTTAATTCATTTAACATATTCATATTCATTCCCTATACAGGAATAACTGCTGTATTTCTCGAGTCACTCACCTTGGAGAAGGAAAACCAGGAGAACTCCTAAAATGGATCAGCGGGACTCTTGAAAGATGTTCATGTCCAGATGTTTAGACGACAGACTGAGGCATCCGTGACAGCAGATACAGTGAAACAGAAGAGACAACAACAGACTTCCTCACACGTCTCTGTTCCTCTTTAAGCTCATGAACTGACACAATATTCAGGCCATTCACTATACAGTATATAGTTTGTCAGTGTTGCTGTGTCAACTGGAAGAAAAAACAGGTGGGTTTTGGCTGAGTGTAATTAACAACCAAAGATTTCTGAGAAGATGAGAGTAATGTTTCTGGGCTCCAGACTGTCATCAGCTTGCACTCATGAAATATGTTGTTGAAGTTTGGTTAAATAAGAAATGTGTTATAAATTTTAATAAAGCAAGCTGCACTGTTGAAGTATGTAAAATGCGTGATTCATATCTTGCTCAAAACATGTTTCTTCTGTCCTCCATCCTTTGTGGAGTAATTTTCACATTTCCAGGACTGGAACGCGGAAGTTAACTGTAACGGGATAAACTTGTTCATGAGAGACCACAGATATCAGTTTTGTGTTCCCACAAAATCTGTGGACCTTCTGATGCACCTACTCTTTTATGTCAGTGCTAAAAGACTGTGATTGTGTGAATGTAAGTAAATCAGACATATGCCCTCTGCTGGCTGGTTATATTAGAGACCCTGATACTTTATTATCCCCAAGAAGGCAATTTGTTTCTCAGCCAGCAGTAAACCATACAATCAACAAAACCAGCACGCACCACCACAACACAGACACAAACAAAGACTTCCATTAATAATTTACATAAACATATTTGTGATTTAAAAGACTGATGGCAGCTGACATAAAAAATATATATTTTAAATATATTAGTCCTACATAAAGGCAGATCATATCTACAAGTAAAGGGACGCAACTTAAAAACATGCTGCAAACTTGTGTTCAAGTTTGAACTCCTCTGAAATTTTACATGCTTGTATATTTTAACAATATACACAATTAATTTCTGTAGCTTGCATAATCGTTCTATGGGGTGCATGAGTGTATCATCACTTTACAACACATCAGAGCTGATGAGATTCTTCTGGTTTGCTTTGGTTTGTTTATCATGCATCTTATTTTAAGAACTTGGATTTCAAAGTGTGTTTAAGATAAGTCTATAGTCAAGTCAAGTCAACTTTATTTATATAGCGCTTTTAACAATACAGATTGTGACAAAGCAACTGAACAGCATTAATTAGGAAAATAGTGTGTCAATAATGCAAAATGACAATAGTAAACACTCATTTTTCAGTTAAAGACAGTTCATCATTGAATTCAGTGATGTCAACATCCAGCTTAGTTCAGTTTAAATAGTATCTTTGCAATCATGTCAACGATATCGCTGGAAATGAAGTGTCCCCAACTAAGCAAGCCAGAGGCGACAGCGGCAAGGAACCAAAACTCCATCGGTGACAGAATGGAGAAAAAAACCTTGGGAGAAACCAGGCTCAGTCGGGGGGCCAGTTCTCCTCTGACCAGACGAACCAGCCGTACAGAAAAATCAATATAAGACATAATAAAACAGACGATGAATAATATTAACAGCAATTATTATATGATGCAATCAAACTTATAGCAAAATGTGGTAGTTCTGTATGTTGTTTCAGGGTTGGCAGTGCAGTGCATTACAATAGTCCAGTCTAGAGGTCATGAATGCATGAACTAGCTCTTCTGCATCAGAAACAGGTATCATGTTTCGTAACTTGGCAATGTTTCTAAGATGGAAGAATGCC
>NW_015506093.1:274187-301680 GCF_001515645.1 Sinocyclocheilus grahami | reverse complement strand
TAGCAGTGCGCTGTATACTTACCTCGGACTTGTGAGCGTCAGCCTGGGATGTTTCCAGCGCGGCTCTCCGTGCTCTCAGCTGGGTCTGCTTTGCCACCAGGTCCCGGATCTGCTTCTCCACGGCCTCCAGCTCGACCTGCACCGAATGCATCTCGAACGTGTCCTCACCTGCACTAAAAGGTAGACACACATCCGCCATTAAAGCAAGTAACAGTGAGTAAAACAATGGTAATGTGTGTGAATAGAGTATTAGTGTAAGCGAGATTAGCTGCTACCATGCTGGCGATGCTAGCGGGCTATATACTAATAGCGGACTCGGAAGTCAAAAATAGAACTAGTGCTAACAAAGCGCTCTGATTGTTTTTGTTGTAGAATACGATAGGGGATATATTCACACGTTATAAAACTGAAAAAGGATGGTGTATAAAATTGATTTTAAGATAAAAATTAGACGACAAAGAATTAACTTGACGGAGCTCAAACTCAAACCACACGGCAGCAACTTCTGGTAGCTTCTGGTCCTCTTTAGAAACTAGATGCTGACCATCTTTACTTCAGGAATCCACCACAAGGACTATGACTGACCGCACAAGGTAATCTCACATAAATGAACAGGCCTTCACGAGTGTTAATTCATGGTTTATTCATCAGTATTTGCATGCCTCATATCTGGTGAAGGATGCTAAAGACACAAACATGTATTCCAGCGCAGGAAAGAGACATTACTCTAATAGTGGTGCTCTGTACACCATGATTTCACAATGCTCTGAAAATCAAAACACTGACTGAATTATGATTGCTATCAGTTTCATACTCATAATGTGTAGTAGTTACTGTGCTTTCTTTTTACTTATGGTATTGGAGAAGAATCTGAAAATACTCAGAGATCACCCGTGACATGCAGTGAACTGTCCAAAATATGCTCGTTCATTTTGTTCATAACAATAACTGCATAATCAACAACAACAACAAAAAGGTTGACTAGTTTAGTGCTGCTAACCTGGAATGACTTTGACCTAAAATGGCAGTAGATTAACAATTGTGAAAAACTCATGCAAAGAAAACATACAAATGTTTGATTTTGTTTGTATTCTTAGTTATTAAATATAAATCTCACACTTGATTAAATGAAAATGAAAAATATATTAATGTAAAAAGCAGTATGTGGATAAGAAAAAATCTTTATCCATCTTAATGACTTGGCAAAAAGACAAGCATTATTTTGTTAGACAAAAAACATATTTAACTCTATCAACCAAGTGCCAAATTACACGTTATTGTTTTATACTATTGATTCTATATGTTATATTTATTTAATTGCTGTGCAGCGCCAATATAATAATGTAATAACTTTTAGGGCAGTTAACACAGAATTGTGTTAAACATGAGTGCTCATTGATAAAAAAGTTGTACTATATGTTATAGATATATTTGTTTGCAATTGTACAGATAATACAGTGCATAAGTATCTGTACAGTCTTTCAGTCAAGCATGTGTATAAGCAGTTCACATTTCTTAAGCAATGCAAGCGTTACTGTGTCTGCTGGTGTGAATCTCTTTTAGCCGTCTGTTGTCTTCTCTGCACTCAGGGACCTTTAAACAGATGAAAGATGATGCATTATGCAGGGGATGTGAATAATGCAAACCTTTGATTTGAGCTCATTCTGCTGATGATTTACAGTTCTAAGATCATGCTGAACCTCTGATACACACAAGTAACTGAACTGAAAGCAGATTTATAATGTAAAAGAACCAATATATGCCACAATCTGCAGGAACGAGTGCAACTTGTAAGCTTGTTGTCAGTTATTGTAAAATTATTGTACAGTTGTAACATAATTCGTACGTGTTTTATTCTTCTTCCTAATAGGTTGAGCATGAGTTGCATCACCAACTCCAGCATCAGCATCAGAAGAACACAAATGATCAATAACAATAAAATAATTATCAAATGTAAGATGTATACATTTCCTCAATGAGCCACGTGACTTCAGGAATAATTCTGATCTGTAGCATGATGTAGTATGATGGTTAATACTAAAAGGGATAGTTTACCCCAAAAAATGACTTCTGAGTACGCTACATCATTTGACTCTTCCATGGTATCATCTGCAAAAAAATAAATAAAAATTATGCAACATACATAGACACACCATCAATGTTACTGGTTAATGACTGATGACTCTATTGTCCAATTGTAGTGAAGAGGGTTTTTAACCTTTATCCACAGACATCTTTTTCTTAACAATGACTTCTGAATATGTGACCTCCAAAAATGGTTCTGGATCATCTAAAACAAACAAGTCGACATGATTGAATGATATTTGCTGATTTCGAACGGTATGTGTTTAGATGGTTTAAGACTCAACCTCTGTCTCTCTTATTCACTTCAGTCACGTCATCATAAATGTGATCAGAACCTGCTGGACAGCAAACAAGCATTTGAGGATAAAAGGTAGAAAGCATAATTATATATGAAGATTAAAGGGATGGTTCAAAAATATATTTTGAAAAATGCTGGGGTCCAAGTTGAACCCAACTGATTTTTATTATATGGGCATAATATATTAATAATTATAATAATAATATATATATTTTTTTCAAAATATATATTTTTTTCATAGATGACAGTCATATAGATTTGAAATGACATGGGTAATTATTTGTGTGTGTGTGTGTGTGTGTGTGTGTGTGAACTATCCCTTTTAATAATTATTTATTGAGGCTGACCAGACTGTAGAGGATAATTTTCCAGTTGATATTCTCCAGATTGATTTGGGACTGATGTCTGGTTAATGTTACGCTGCTGATCTATAACAGAAACAAAGAGCATTATGATCACTCAAGAGTATCTGCAGTGACTCTTTAGTCTGATATTCAGATCTTCTCATGAGCCTTTACTCAGAAACTGTATTGTTGCTGTTCAGTTGTATTAATCATGTTATGAACTGCTCCACACCTTTGTTCTTCTTGTATCTCCACATCAGCAGCAGTGAGAGGAAGAACAACAGACAAACACTCAATCCCACAACCACACCAGCGACCAGAAGAGAAGATGAAGCTGCTGAGAACGGAGAACATGACAAACATGCAGATCTCATTGTAAGTCACATAATATTTCATAAAACGTAATATTTCAAGGCTTCTGACTTTACCCCCATGCTCCTGCTGGGTATAACATTAATTTGAACAAAGATAGCATTGATATTTACTCATCTAGAACACCTATAATAAACCTTATTTGCCCAAAAGGAGGCGTCTTTAAGCCACACAAAACTGATAATTACTTAATTAAAAATGCATCAGTGCATATATTGTAGTGCCTGATAATGTTGAACAGGCGAGTGTTTATCACAGTATTTACTCACCATTAACAGACAGATTTATTCGTTCACTCTCCTGTGTTGAGTTTGGTCTTTCATCTCTCTGTCCTCTACACCAGTACTGATCCTGATCAGACTCATTCAGTCCTCTGATAGTGAGAGTGTCTCTGTTTACAGTGTAACGCTCAGACGTCTGTAACATTACACTGTTGTTTCCGCCTTTATACCACTCATATCTCCAGTTACTGTTAGACTCAATCACACACTTCAGATTGACTGTCTCTCCAGTGAATACAGGACTGTCTGGTGTCACAGTCAGAGTAGATCTGGGTAAATCTGTGAACATATAAAAGCAGACAAAGATAAAGATAAAAGAGACTTGCAATGAAGTATTAACTCAACACAGTAACTGTGTATTATCCATCTTATTTTATATATAAAATGAAATTGATTAAGAATCGACCATTAAAAACCCATAATGGTTGATATTTAAGCTGAATGTCTATTACATCTCTGGTACTTTGGGCCTAAGGTGGGGAAATTTAGTTTTTAGAACATTAATCTGTTTCTTACCTTATGAAATTTTTCAGGCACAAATAGGTGCTGTCTTAAGTCACATTCATTGTTTTGTTAAGATGAAGTTTTAAAGGGTTCATGAAACCGTAAATCAAATGTTCTTGATGTTTACACATATGAGAGGTTACTTTACAATATAAAATACTGTAGTCTCGTTTCAGTCATGGGAAAAAAAGCTCGTCAACAAACATTGTTCTTCATAGTTTTCGTTAATGAAATGAACACTGGTTCAGAACAAGTGAAGCCCAAACAGTTTGATCGCCGTCTGATGGCTGCTGCAGTGTAGGTCATAAACCCCACCCGAAAACAATATAGCTATTCAACTATTTCTTTTTATGATTTTAAATCTGTATGTAACCTCAGAATGATTGCAAAGTAAGTCTGATGTTGTGGTGGCTGTGCTTTAAAATTAAATCATTATAATTTTAATTCAAGTCATGAAGGATTTTGAAAGTCTGACAGTAATTATAAGCCCAATTCCAGAAAAGTTGGGACGTTTTGTGAAATGCCATAAAATCAAGAATATTTGTTCCTTCTCTTTGTTGTAGCACATGCAGAATGAGACCTGCCGTTGTCTTAATCTAATAATCATGGACTTCTCATTTAATTAAGATATTCTACAACATTTGCACTTTTATTTTGCCTCTCTTCCAACATTTTTGGAGAGTGTTGCAGCCATCAAAATCAACATTTGTTTATATTTACAAAATACAATGTAGTTGGTTAAGAACAAATTAATGTGTGTACTCATGTGTTGTGAATTAGGCAGAACGTTTTCGTGAGAAGTTCGAATGTGCGTTTAAACATGAATAATTTACGCAATTATAAGTGAATGAGACCCATTGTCTCTGTTTGGCAGTACCTACCTTTGTGAACTTTCAGTCTGATGAACTTGAACAGCAAACTGACTCCCACCTATAATATTCTGACTTTGTAGTAATGTTGTCTTTTTATTTATGCATTTGTTTTTTTATATTATGAACTCATAAATGATGAGAACCATGAAAACTTTAATTCTAATATAATACAGTCTGGTATAATGTTTATTTTCTTAAGTTTAATTTTTGGCCCTTCATGGGAGAAAGTGTGTGCTGCACTCTTTTTACAGACAAACACTGTTTTTAAAGACAAAGTTTGTTCATTCACAAAACTGACAACTTCATTCTGAACTGAATTTAGCTGCATTATGTGTTTATCTGAGGTGTTAGGTTTAGTATAAAACACAGCTGTATGACCCTCACTATGTCTGCAGTTTATATGTAAAGTGTGTACAGAATTTCAGCCTACGACGCCTGAGGTGGACTGTGAACAGAAGTTTCTCCATAGAATGACTGACTACATTTACTAAAATATGCAATACATAATAATTATTAACCACAATTATCAACCACAATCCTTATTCATAATTTGACCTCCAGTTTGAATTAAATTTTCAAAATAACCGTTTTTGTTGTTGAGCTGAAATCTGGACGCTGTGTGTGTTCATGTAGTAAAGTGAGTTTTTAGGAGGAATTATATTTAACTCACCCGTCACATTGAGATAAACAGAGCTTGATTGTGATGAGTTTGGTCTTTCATCTCTCTGTCCTCTACACCAGTACTGATCCTGATCAGACTCAGTAGCTCCTCTGATAGTGAGAGTGTCTCTGTTTACAGTGTAACGCTTAGACGTCTGTAACATTACACTGTTGTTTCCGCCTTTATACCACTCATATCTCCACTCAGGTGTCCAGCCATATGTCCTGTCAATTCTCCATCTCCAGCTATTGTAAGACTCAATCACACACTTCAGATTGACTGTCTCTCCAGTGAATACAGGACTGTCTGGTGTTACAATCAGTGAAGATGTGGGTGAATCTGGGAAGACAAAAACATTAAGTGACTAAACTCTTTCGTTGAAATTTTGTAAATGTTTCACAAAACGTAATAATTCATCCATGCATCCATCCATCCGGTGAAACTACAGACTTCTTTTTGGTGATTGTAGTGATGTTATTGGTTTAAAACCTCACAATCATTAAATAGGTGGCCAATGAGCTACCGTCCGGTTAGGGTATATAAGTTGGTTGGTCATGCCTCCTGGAGTGCGTCATGGTCGAAAGCCCGCCCCCTTCCTTTTTGTTATGGACTACCGAGGTAGGTGTTTGTAGCCGTTTAGCTTGGCTGTTTGTTTGGAGTGTTATTCAGTGATTTATGCGATCTTTACTTCTTTAGTGTGGTGTTAGGCTGCTGAAACATACTGTGTGTGGTGTGCCGTTTGCCCTCAGGTAAGTTTAATGATGTATGGGAAGCTGAGGGGAAATTGGGTTCAGTTTAATGTGGGTTTTGTGTTTCAGTGCAGTGTACCTTTACGGCTCCCATTGTTGTGGCTCTGCAGTATAACTCAATCCAGGTCGCAGCACCAGCTGTTGTCGTTATAGCCTTTAAAGAAGTTGTCGTATGATTCCTATATCTATTGTTATGAGTATTACATCATCGGATTACCGGGTAAGTAAATTGCTCTAATGGTTAAATAACCTCGCATGTTTTACCAAACTGTAGTTGTAATTGTTATTTGTTTTTTAATGATTGTGTGTGTGTGTGTTAGAATAGGTTGAGCGGGAGCCGTTACTAATACAGCTCGTTTCCTATTCCTCATTGTTTGAGCCACGCTGCTGCTTTTGGAGCCTAATTACGTCCACGTCTAGCGTCCAAGTGGGCTTGATGTTTGTTTTTTTTGTGATTTTTGGTGTTTTGTTTGTGTAGTTTGATCGTATTCCTGTCACTGTAATCGTTCCCATCAGTTGTATTGATTGCCGCTATGCGGTAGTGATGGTATGGGTCATCTTGTAACCATATGACCGGTAATTAGTTTAAATTTGATTTTGTTTTCTTTAGTTGAGTGATTGCAATCCTGTTTTTTTTTGGTGAACTTTTTCTAAAAGTTTGTTGGTTTTTCCATTTTTTTTCTCTTCATGGTTAATAATCATTTAATTAATTGGTTTATTTTCTTATTGTGATTTTTATTATTATTTTTTTCTCTTTTGTTTGTAGGAGCTGAGTGCTTCCCGAAGTGGGCTGGGTCTTGACAGCACCACGGACATTATTTCACTTGGGGTGGTCTTTGTTGTGTGTCACTATTGCTGTGTTTATTATTTGCAGTGAATTTTGTGGGAGTGATTCTGATTTGCGTGACTTCGTTTGCATACCTGGTGCTGTTATATTAGCCCCCTTCTTATATAGGAAGACTCTGCCTCCTACAGGATTAGTGTTTTTGATGATTGATTTTGATTGTTTTCTATATTGAGGATTTTGTTTGTTTTTTTTCTTTCTTCAACCTATGGTATTTGTGTGTGCAATGTAAAACATAAACAAGACTTCGCAATGAGAGCAAGAATACAAAGGCCGAATCCACAAAACATCTTAAACCCATGTGATCATATATTGTCCACATGTGATCACTTGGGTTTCACACATTTACACCATGAAAATGTTCCAAAACCAGAAGTTTCACGTATTTCTCATGTGATTTTAACACGTGATTGCACATGTGAAGTTCATGTGCTTTGCACACAAAGAAGAGTAGAATGATGTATTACTCTTATCTGTATGAGCAAAAATTACATTTTGTTTCCACAATTGAGGAAAAAGTGATTCCATGACGGTTTCGTGTGCTACTAGCTTCCGCACAAACACTCAATAACACACATTTATCTAGGTTAATACTAGAACGAGCGGCCATTTAAAGTTGCTACAACTTGCATGTTTTAATTAATTTAAAGATACTTTAATTAGGTAAACATTTACCCCTTTCTACAATATTTCTAAAATCAAATCACTTACAGAAAGCCATCCCCTCTCAGCCAATCACTGTGGGCATAGTTAGTAAGCTTGCGGATATCATCCATAAAAAGTTCACCCTGCCCTTTCTTAGTTTAAGATTTCTCCCAATTCCTTAGTAAAAGTTGGTCTCAGCAGCTTTGTGAACAGGTTTTAAAAGGAACCTCTAAGGTAAAAACTTTTACTGCTCTTTATGAGAACACGTGCTAAGATAACATGTTTTGTGAGGTAATGAGCAACAGCTGAAAGTAATCAGGCATGATAAGTCCAGGCAATGGGTAATGGGAAATGCAGTCCACGATAAGAAGACAAAGACAGAAGGAGTGCCCTCTTGTGGCTATCATAGGTGCTCCGGTTGGCAGGCGTGACAATAATCAAGTCCTTCAGGCTTGTTTGAGAGCTACAGGTAACAGGGCTGAAACTAGAGGCTGCAGGACTGTGTGGCCTTTCAGGAACTGAGTTTCGCACACTTGGCTAAAACTCTGGCTCTTTCTTTGTCTATATCTTTCCACTGCAAGCTCACATTCACATCGGCCTCTTTTGTTTAGTGCAGTGGCCACATCTCAGAATCTACTAAAACACTGACAAGTGATGGACAGAACCAAGTCCTGCCTTCCTTTTTTTTTGATAATCACTCAAAATACAGAAGATACGATCTGTCATTTCTTCTGTTTCCTTGTGACTGGCTCCCTATTGAACAAAAAAATTTTTTTTTTTTAAATCTTGCTAATTACTTGTAAAGCCTTGAATGGTTTAGCTCCTCAGTACTTGAGCGAGCTAATATGCTCTTTCACGTCTGCTGCGATCTCAAAAACTCTGGCCATTTGATAATACCCAGTTTTTCCATTTTTTTTCTCTTCATGGTTAATAATCATTTAATTAATTGGTTTATTTTCTTATTGTGATTTTTATTATTATTTTTTTCTCTTTTGTTTGTAGGAGCTGAGTGCTTCCCGAAGTGGGCTGGGTCTTGACAGCACCACGGACATTATTTCACTTGGGGTGGTCTTTGTTGTGTGTCACTATTGCTGTGTTTATTATTTGCAGTGAATTTTGTGGGAGTGATTCTGATTTGCGTGACTTCGTTTGCATACCTGGTGCTGTTATATTAGCCCCCTTCTTATATAGGAAGACTCTGCCTCCTACAGGATTAGTGTTTTTGATGATTGATTTTGATTGTTTTCTATATTGAGGATTTTGTTTGTTTTTTTTCTTTCTTCAACCTATGGTATTTGTGTGTGCAATGTAAAACATAAACAAGACTTCGCAATGAGAGCAAGAATACAAAGGCCGAATCCACAAAACATCTTAAACCCATGTGATCATATATTGTCCACATGTGATCACTTGGGTTTCACACATTTACACCATGAAAATGTTCCAAAACCAGAAGTTTCACGTATTTCTCATGTGATTTTAACACGTGATTGCACATGTGAAGTTCATGTGCTTTGCACACAAAGAAGAGTAGAATGATGTATTACTCTTATCTGTATGAGCAAAAATTACATTTTGTTTCCACAATTGAGGAAAAAGTGATTCCATGACGGTTTCGTGTGCTACTAGCTTCCGCACAAACACTCAATAACACACATTTATCTAGGTTAATACTAGAACGAGCGGCCATTTAAAGTTGCTACAACTTGCATGTTTTAATTAATTTAAAGATACTTTAATTAGGTAAACATTTACCCCTTTCTACAATATTTCTAAAATCAAATCACTTACAGAAAGCCATCCCCTCTCAGCCAATCACTGTGGGCATAGTTAGTAAGCTTGCGGATATCATCCATAAAAAGTTCACCCTGCCCTTTCTTAGTTTAAGATTTCTCCCAATTCCTTAGTAAAAGTTGGTCTCAGCAGCTTTGTGAACAGGTTTTAAAAGGAACCTCTAAGGTAAAAACTTTTACTGCTCTTTATGAGAACACGTGCTAAGATAACATGTTTTGTGAGGTAATGAGCAACAGCTGAAAGTAATCAGGCATGATAAGTCCAGGCAATGGGTAATGGGAAATGCAGTCCACGATAAGAAGACAAAGACAGAAGGAGTGCCCTCTTGTGGCTATCATAGGTGCTCCGGTTGGCAGGCGTGACAATAATCAAGTCCTTCAGGCTTGTTTGAGAGCTACAGGTAACAGGGCTGAAACTAGAGGCTGCAGGACTGTGTGGCCTTTCAGGAACTGAGTTTCGCACACTTGGCTAAAACTCTGGCTCTTTCTTTGTCTATATCTTTCCACTGCAAGCTCACATTCACATCGGCCTCTTTTGTTTAGTGCAGTGGCCACATCTCAGAATCTACTAAAACACTGACAAGTGATGGACAGAACCAAGTCCTGCCTTCCTTTTTTTTTGATAATCACTCAAAATACAGAAGATACGATCTGTCATTTCTTCTGTTTCCTTGTGACTGGCTCCCTATTGAACAAAAAAAAAATTTTTTTTTTAAATCTTGCTAATTACTTGTAAAGCCTTGAATGGTTTAGCTCCTCAGTACTTGAGCGAGCTAATATGCTCTTTCACGTCTGCTGCGATCTCAAAAACTCTGGCCATTTGATAATACCCAGAATATCAAAATCAACTGCGGGTGGCAGATCCTTTTCCTATTTAGCGCCCGAACTCTGGAACAATCTACCTAGCGTTGTTCGGGAGGCAGACACACTCTGTCAGTTTAAATCTAGATTAACGACCCATCTCTTTAACCTGGCATACACATAATACACCATCTCATTTCTATAATTAAAATCTGTTGAAGGATTGTTAGGCTGCATTAATTAGGTCAACCGGAACCGGGAACACTTCCCATGCTAACAATAAAGTGATTATTAGTTAAGTGTTGAAAACACATAAGCAATCTTTCAGAATGCTCTCAGTTACATGTTGATGCATACTGCATGCATTAGTGAGTGTGGTGGTGCTTATGGGGTGTCACTCTGGGATGGGTGAGTATGAGGCCGGGAGGGAAAAATCACAGTGTACTCACTACAAAAAACTAGACCACACCACTGGTTAGTCCACCAATATCCAATCAAAATGTAGCAAACCTTTGTCCACTATTGTGGTCAAAGAGGGCCCCGCCATAAACTGGGCCATTGAATGTGCTGTTCACTACAGCATAAAAATTCACTTTTGTGTAAGATATTTCCAAACATGTTACATGCAGTAATGTGGTTAACATTTCACACCACTGATTATTCATTGGAACAAAACAAGCTACACAACTCCTAACCAAATGAGGTCAAAGTGTTTGAGATACACACAGCCTCACTTCCTGTTTGACGTTGGTATCATCAACTTAATTGTGACTTTACAGTGGCCTGCAAAAAATTTAGACACTTAAGGTGTTTACACATTAAGTATATTTTAAATGAACCAAACTCAGTTCAGTTAAAGTGAATCAGAAAAGAAAACTGCTGCAAGTGACCTCAGTGCTTTTAGTGTTCACAATGTAAACAGGCTGATGCAACATATACATGTCAAAATGAGTGGCCTTTATTTTAAAGAAATATAGCAAAAGCTCAATTTTCAATTAAAAAATTTCACAAAATAAAGCATGATAATAAATATGAAGTATAATAATGTTTTTCAAACTGGAGTCCAAAGTCTTTCTGATTGTCAAGCAATAGTGGAACATGTTCATATGTTAACGTAATGAACTATAGCTCTGGTTTTTCTGCTAAGAATGTGAAGAGAACTGACTTCACACCACTGCTAAAAATGATGGTTAAAAATAAGAGGAAAAGTGTCTCAGAAAACAGAAATTAGTTCTAAAATAAGCTTGAGCATCATTTGTTGGCATTTGGTTTGACATGTTGTCTCAAAATGCCAGCGGTTCTTAATCCTGGTCCTCGCGACCCCCCGCTCTGCACATTTTGTATGTTTCTCTTATCGCTTCAGCTGTTTGTTCTATTCGACCATAAGCAGGGCTGCATTTCACAAAATAAAGCATGATAATAAATATGAAGTATAATAATTATGTTTTTCAAACTGGAGTCCAAAGTCTTTCTGATTGTCAAGCAATAGTGGAACATGTTCATATGTTAACGTAATGAACTATAGCTCTGGTTTTTCTGCTAAGAATGTGAAGAGAACTGACTTCACACCACTGCTAAAAATGATGGTTAAAAATAAGAGGAAAAGTGTCTCAGAAAACAGAAATTAGTTCTAAAATAAGCTTGAGCATCATTTGTTGGCATTTGGTTTGACATGTTGTCTCAAAATGCCAGCGGTTCTTAATCCTGGTCCTCGCGACCCCCCGCTCTGCACATTTTGTATGTTTCTCTTATCGCTTCAGCTGTTTGTTCTATTCGACCATAAGCAGGGCTGGACTGGGACAAAAAAAATCGGCCCTGGCATTTTTCGGTCCAGGCGGCCCACCACCATCATATACACACACATATATATTAAGGAAGCTAAAAGGTCAAAGTATAATTTCTAATTAATAAAAATAAGTATGCAACTGTGTACAACATATAGGCTACTATAATTTAAAATGTTGCCAGTAATCTTCACACTAAGGGACAGCAAATACCTCAAAGAATGCAACCTTTATAAGAATAAGAAAGGAAGGCGAAGAATACGTTGATAAATTATGATTTCTTTTTTAAACACAGTGAATACAGTACTGGTATCTTTAATATTAAAAGTTAAGTATTTGAATATATTGCAAACTCACAAAATAAAAAATGGTGAGTGAATATCCCATCTCGTTGTTTTGGATAAGAATAAAACGTCAGGTCACATTTAAATCTTGATTTATTCGCATTGGCCCATGGAAACCTCTGTGAACACACACTTGACTTGGCCAAAAAAGTGCAAGGGACAAATTTTTGTTTTATTAAAAAGTGTTTACGTATTCTACACTAATGGCACACATACACATGATGGGCAGGTCCTTGGCGGAAAAAAAAAAGTGCCGGCCCAAAAATGCATCGGCCCACCTGGGAAATTGCCCGGTATGCCAGATTACCAGTCCAGCACTGACCATAAAATGCCCTGCGAAGTGGACATCACTGGATATTCTGACATAATTCCAGTTCGAAAGGATCGTATATGTTCCATTCAAAGGGCATTAAAGTGTGCGAGACATGACTACTATGCAAATCTCATGATTATGGTTAAATAACCCTTCACACTTCCATGATGTCAGTCGAAACAGTTAATGCATGGAGCTCTTTTCTTAAGAGCTGATGATTTGAATCGTGTGTTAAACAAGAGAGACATGCAAAAAGGGCAAGAGGGGGGACAATAAAGAATACAATTAACATTGAGACTCAAGACACAAACCCTCCTACACACAGCACAACCTGTTGAAATGTATCTTCAACTGAATACAATATATTAGAAACAGAAATATAGTGTAGAAGATGGGAGCCAAACTCAGTTCCAGGAGGTCTGCAGCCCTGCAAATTTGAGCGGATTTGAGAACTACAGGTAACACAGTTGGAAACACTACAGGACTGTGACCTTTCAGGAACTGAGTTTTGCACTCCTGGTATAGAATATAATAAAATACTTACAGAAGATTAGAGGCAGTGCACTGGACCCCATACCGACACATTAATAAAATAACTTCTGTCCTGTGTGCTCTAAAACAGACACTTCCTATGTTTATACAGTCATTTCACACTTCAAGAAGAGAAAGGAGGAGACAAAACTGTACAGAAATACATGAATAAATACAAAGAAAAAATGCATTCTAAGATATTTAGCTTCTTTTCTCTACTTGGAAAGACTTTCACAGAAAAGCTATTTCAAAATTGTTCTGAAACTTATTTTGCTCATTCATACCCACAGCCACACACATTAAGGACAGTTCAGAAAATACTAAGTCAAATCACAAGGTGACATCTAATGTAGGTCTTTTCATGTAATTTGAGTTATACTTTCAGCTGTAATTTGCAGCTGAACTGCAGTTCATTCTGGTGAGATTGTGAGTAGCTCTCTGGTCTCGGTATGTCGGCCAAAAGCCTTGCTTTAAATATAGATGACAGTAGGCGGCTGCAGTCAAGACAAGTGGAAAAGAGCTGTAGAGAACAAAGCAGAAGAAAAACCAACAACTGTCAGCTCAATGCCACCACTCGCTCAACACTTTTATTAGGCCTCTTAAAGGGATAGTTCACCTGAAATTGAAAATTCTGTCATTAATTACTCACTCCCATGTAGTTTCAAACCAGTAAGACCTTCGTTCATCTTCGGAACACAAATTAAGATATTTTTGATGAAATCCAAGAGCTGACAGCAAAACAAATTAAACATTCAAGGCCCAGAAAGGTAGTAAAGGACCGTTTAAATAGTCATCATCAGTGGTTCAACCGTAATTTTATGAAGCTACAAGAATACTTTTTGCATGCAAAGAAAACAAAAATAATGACTTTACTCAATTTATTTTTTTATAAAGACTGTGTCTGTTCCCCAAACTAGCAAATACAAAAGACATTCAAAACAATTTAAGGGTAACAATTTAATTGATGTTCAACAAATAAAAAAACAGATATAATACAGATAAACAAATGATAACGCTTGGCTTAATGAATATTAGATCCCTTTCTGCAAAAGTGCTTTTTGTAAATGATATGACCACAGATCATAACTTAGATGTGCTCTGTTTGACAGAAACCTGGCTAAAACCTGATGATTACATTACTTTATGAGGCTACCCCCAAGATTACTTTTATAAACATGAGCCACGTCTAAAGTGGGAGGTGTTGCTACAATTTATAGTAATATTTTCAGTATTTCTCAGAGCTCTGGTTTCAAGTATAATTCGTTTGAAGTAATGGTGCTTTTTATAACATTACATAAACAGAGAAACAAGTGTTAATGATAAATCCCTTGTGACTTTTGTACTGGCTATTCAGCCTGGTCTCATGTTTATACGTAGGTATTAATACGTAACATTTACAAGCACAAAACGTACACTTTTGTACGTTTTTAGTCATGCTAAAACGTACAATTTAGACGTATTTCAACGTACAAATCGCTACTGGAAACGAGCTAGCAGCAGAAATCACAACAAAACGAAATGTTATAATTTCTTAAGTAAACAATTTAATAATGCAATTGAAAACAAGTTAATTAATGTGACAACTAATAACTAATAAAATTAATGCCGCGATTTCAATATTCATAAGGATTAATTTTTAGGTGTCGTCAATACGTTAGTTTTGTACGTTAAAATGCTGAAAATACATAAGTATTTGTAGGTTTAGAGGCTGACAATACGTAAGTATTTGTACGTTTTAGTGCCTGTAAAAGCGTAAGTAAATGTACGTTTTATAGAACCACATTTTACGTAAAATACATACGAATTATCATGAGATCACGTTGGGCTATTGTATACAGGCCACCATATAGACTTTATCAAAGAATTTGCTGATTTTCTATCGGAGTTAGTGCTGGCTGCAGATAAAGTCCTAATTGTAGGTGATTTTAATATCCATGTTGATAATGAAAAAGATGCATTGGGATCAGCATTTATAGACATTCTGAACTCCATTGGGATTAGACAACACGTGTCAGGGCCTACTCATTGTCGGAATCATACTCTAGATTTAATACTGTCACATGGAATTGATGTTAATGGGGTCATATGATGCTATTTTAAAGATCATTATTATCATGTATTTGGTGTAACAGAATATGTTGACATGCTTTAATGTTAAAAAAACACATTATTTTTCAAATTCTGTACATTGTAGGTCCTCTATGCCCCGCCTCTCTCAAACACATCGTTTTCAACAAAGCCCCCTCCTTTGACAAGCACAGTCTGCTCTGATTGGCCAGCTGACCCAGTGCATTGTGATTGGCCGAACACCACAAGCATAATCGCGAGCGTCAGCTTTCAAAGTAAATATCAAGACAGTTAATAATGTCATTAGTTTTACCATCAGTTCAACCCCGAAAAGGGCAACAGAGTCGCGTGACAGACACAGTGATGATGCAGTACACAAGCCACGGTTAAGACAGCTGACGTGCTATGATTTCTGACAGGCAGTTCACTCTCCTGTGATGTGACCCTGTTCCCCTCACACACACACACGACGTGCTCCTCTGCGCTGCGCAAAACTCCGCATTCGAACAGTCAATAGCAAATACTTCAACTAATAACAAAACATACAGTCGCTGATTCAGAAGCGCCAGATTGTCATAGCAAAGTCGGAATTGACCCTTTTTTATTTTTTGGAAATAGCCTGTGCGCACAGCCAGCCTTGCACTCTTATAGGTTCAAAAAACTGTCGTCCATAAAATGCGTTGCACAAATTCGAACATCTGGGTTGTGCTGTTCTGTTGTAAATAAATCTTAACCAATGATTCCTAATTGCATCTACTTCCGGAAAGCCAAATAAAGTGCTTTTGCTTTCGCACTGAAATACACAGCGTCTCCCTGACATGCTGCTTCAACACTACTGCTGTTCCTGAAACCACGCCGCCTTTCTTTGCATGCACATTTGGCCGGAATTTTGCAAATCTTCCCACATAGTGACGTAGACATGTGGGGGCGTGTTAGAACCAGCCATTTTAGGTAGACGTGGATGACTCTTAACTTTTATAAAGAATATCTCTTTGGATTTGAGACTTTAGTCTTTGCAACTTTACAGATCTTCTTTATGCACCAAGAGCTTGTAACACTCCAACGAGAAAGGAGAACTTGAAATCGCATCATATGACCCCTTTAATTGTGTTGAAATTCTGCAGCAGAATGATGATATCTCGGATCATTATCTAGTTTCGTGTATACTCCATATAGTTAAAGCTGCAAATTCACCTCCTTGTTACAAATATATTAGAACCATTACTTCTACCACAAAAGACTGCTTTGTAAATAATCTTCCTACTTGTCTCAATTCCTCAGTATATCCAATAGATCAAAAATCTCTCTTTTCTAGCACTTTAGATACAGTTGCTACTTTACGCTTAAATAAGATTAAGGAAACGGTCCGACACCATGGTATAATGAGCACACTCGTACCTTAAAGAGAGCAGCCTTTTATAAAGAATATCTCTTTGGATTTGAGACTTTAGTCTTTGCAACTTTACAGATCTTCTTTATGCACCAAGAGCTTGTAACACTCCAACGAGAAAGGAGAACTTGAAATCGCATCATATGACCCCTTTAATTGTGTTGAAATTCTGCAGCAGAATGATGATATCTCGGATCATTATCTAGTCTCGTGTATACTCCATATAGTTAAAGCTGCAAATTCACCTCCTTGTTACAAATATGTTAGAACCATCACTTCTACCACAAAAGACTGCTTTGTAAATAATCTTCCTACTTGTCTCAATTCCTCAGTATATCCAATAGATCAAAAATCTCTCTTTTCTAGCACTTTAGATACAGTTGCTACTTTACGCTTAAATAAGATTAAGGAAACGGTCCGACACCATGGTATAATGAGCACACTCGTACCTTAAAGAGAGCAGCCCGGAAAATGGAGCACAGTTGGAATAAAACAAAACTAGGAGTATTTCGTATTGCATGGCGGGAAAGTACTTCTACTTAAAGTAAAGCTCTAAAAACGGCTATATCTACTTAATTTTCATCTCTCTTAGAAGAGAACAAACACAATCCCAGGTATTTATTCAATACAGCGGCTAAATAAAAAAATTAAAACATCAACAGACGCAAACATTTCCCAACAGCACAGCAGTAATGACATTTTTTTCACATCAGACTATAGATCCCCTGAGAAACAATGCCACTCATTCTCTGCAATAGAACAGGAAGTATTGTATAAACTTGTCAAATCATCAAAACTTACAATGTACAGTATGTTAGACCCTATTCCATCTAAGCTACTAAAAGAGGTGCTTCCAGAAGTCATAGATCCTCTTCTGAATATTATTTATTCGTCGTCTCCAGAATCTTCAAACTGGCTGTTATTAATCCTCTCATTAAAAAAAACAACAACTTGATCCTAGAGAATTAGTTATTACAGACCAATCTCAAATCTCCCTTTTCTGTTCAAAATACTAGAAAGGGCAGCTATGTTCCTTTTTGGAGAGAAATGGTATCCCTGAGGATTTCCAGTCAGGATTAAGACCATATCATAGTACTGAGACTGCTCTCATAAGAGTTACAAATGACCTGCTCTTATCATCCGATCATGGTTGTATTTCTCTATTAGTGCTACTGGATCTTAGTGCTGCGTTTGACACTATCGACCACACCATTCTTTTGAGTAGACTACACAATTATGTTGGCATTAGTGGAATTGCATTGTCATGGTTCAAATCTTATCTACCTGTCCGTCATCAATTCGTAGCAGTGAATGACAAGATATCATATCAATCACAAGTTCAGTATGGAGTACCACAAAGCTCAGTACTAGAACTATTGCTTTTCACACTTTACATGTTACCCTTGGGAGATATCATTAAGAAACATTAGTGTTAATTTCGTTTTACATTCCTATTACAAAAACAAAGTTTTTTTCCCCCCTGCTGAAAACGAGCCGATGACGAGACAACAATAAGGTTATTAAACGATAACTAAGTCTAAATGAACATGCGGTCATCATTGACAAAAAAGACGTGACTTAAATGTAATTAAAAGAACAAAAACTTTACCAAAATCTTTTTATTTTTGTTGAAAAAAGTGGAGCCCAAACATTTCAGACTTAATGCTTGTGGTTGCCAGATATCAAGAGGTCAAATTCCCCAATCAGAGCTTTTCTGTTAAACGGATATGTACTCTGCTTGGCTTTTTGCTTTATGCAATCTGGCAACCATTCACACGCCCTCTCTCTGCGGAGAGCTGATCTGAAAACACAGACATAAACCGTACTGTACGAGTAAGCTGGAGTTCAGCGATCTCCGTTTGAGGTATTCTGCTTAAATGAAAGTGTCATTCAGCCGGTCTGTGTATTGTTTGCTGATTGTAATGTTACTTACGCAACCTCTGTGCAGCAATAAGCCTTTTTTGCCGTTGTTTTAAAAGAGAAACACTTATGCAGTTTGGAATTACTATTAAGAATTTCTCTGTTATAATAATTGAGAGTAGGTTTTTGTAACAACATTTTTCATAATGTAGACAGGGTGAGTGTATATCTGTCTTGGGTGTTTATTTAGCCTGTAATTGATATCCCGTTATAAATCTGTACACTAGATGAGATAAAATAAACCATGTATACGAGTCAATATTCTATTGATTTGTGCTTATTGGTGAAAGAGCAACCTCTGATGAAATGTAAAAACTAAATTTCCCAAATGACAACAATTATTGCAATTAAAATTGAGCAAAATAATATATATATTTTTTTTTATCATTTTACTATTATACAGTAAGACGAAAATATGACGAAAATGTGTATGTTTCTACTGACAAAAACTAGACTAAAATGCTCAGACATTTAGTAGACTAAAACTAAAACAGGACTAAATTAAAAACAGCTGACAAAATTAACACTAGTTAGCTTTCACTGTCATGCTGATGATACACAGCTCTATATTTCTTCACGGCCCGATGAAACATACAAATTCACAAAACTAATGGAATGCATAGTTGATATAAAAAGCAGGATGACTAGTAATTTCCTGCTGCTAAATTCTGGAAAAACAGAGGTTTTAATTACTGTACCAAAAACCTCCGTATGTAATAACCTAAAACACTGTCCAACACTTGATGGCTGCTCTGATAATTCTTCGTCATCAGTTAGGAACCTAGGTGTGTTATTTAATAGCAATCCTTCCTTTGAAAACCATGTTTCTAGCATTTGTAAAAACACATTTTTCCATCTTAAAAAAAATATCTAAATTATGACCTATGCTCTCAATGTCAAATGCAGAAACGTTAATTCATGCGTTCATGACCTCAAGGTTAGATTACTGTAATGCTTTATTGGTGGTTGCTCTGTGCCCTTAATAAACTTCAGCTGTTCCAAAATGCAGCAGCTAGAGTTCTTACTAGAACCAGGAAGTATGACCATATTAGCCTGGTTCTGTCAACTCTGCACTTATAAATGGTTTAGCTCCTCAATACTTGAGTGAGCTCATATCGCAGTATAGTCCTTCACGTCCACTGCATTCTCAAAACTCTGGCCATTTGAGAATACCTAGAATATCAAAATCAACTGCGGGCAGCAGATCCTTTTCCAATTTAGCTCCCAAACTCTGGAACAATCTACCTAGCGTTGTTCCGGAGACAGACACACTCTGTCAGTTTAAATCTAGATTAAAGACCCATCTCTTTAACCTGGCATACACATAACACACTATCGAATTTGTTATAAGCTGCATTAATTAGGTTAACCGGAACCGGGAACACTTCCTACCTCTACAGCCCTGAATGTCAGTGGAGACCATGTTAACTAGATGAGTCCCAGAGACAGTTCTCCTGTGAAGACCTCATCACCTCGACGACCATCGGCACAAGACCACGGGAACCAGACGAGTCCTCTGCACCCGTGTTGCAGCCTGGAATGAAACCACATCATGCTGGTTTCGTCTGGCAACAGGAGAACTGGCCCCCCGACTTAGCCTGGTTTCTCCCAAGGTTTTTCTCCATTTGGTTCCTTGTCGCTGTCGCCTTTGGCTTGCTTAGTTGGGGACGCTTGACTGATTGCACAGACGCTATTGGAAGAGAGCTGAACCGGATGACATCACAGAATCATCAATGAACTGACTTTAGCTGAAAAATGACTCTGTTATTGTCTTCTTGCATTATTGAAAATCTGTTTTCCTGCTTGACTCTGTAAAGCTGCTTTGACACAATCAGAAATTGTATAAAGCGCTATACAAATAAAGGTGACTTGACTTGACATTGATAGTGGCACATATTCTCTCGTCTCACGGCAGCTTTTGGTGAATGGGATGGGAATTATTTTTGAACAGTTGGTAGTGTTTCGCCTCTCTCGTCCTTTTGGGGATTGTACCAGGGCCATAACCACTATAGACATTGAGGGGGACAATAATTCCCCCCAATAGTTAGAAATGGTGAAATTGTCCCCCCAATATTGTAAGCTCTAGCAGTGTTCTGCTGCACACGATTATGCAGCGCTCTGTTTGTTGTTCAGACGATAAAAAAGGCTTAACAACGACGTTTTTAGGCTGGTCAGTGGTCTAATAGCACTCGTCACTGTCAAAGTAATTGAGATGACCAATTAAATCAAAGTAGGCGGGTTTACTGTTCACAGAAGCAGAGCGTGAATTCCAGTTCAAAGTGTCAGTTTTAACATTATATGAGCGAGGCATGATGGAAGTAGCAAAACATTTAATATTAGTCAACTGTTTTACGATAGATAGCCTATGTTAAACTGCCCACAGTAATATCCAGTGGTGCAAACTACTTTTCCATTAATGTCCGTTTTTAATTAAAATATGATATCATTTACATGATTTATTTAATTCCTAACTGAATGTGACAAGACAAACATTTTGCATTCTGAATATTCCGAACATTTTGCATTTTGACACATTAGGCATATACTGTAAATAAGAGTGAACGTGCAGATTTTAAAATATTATTTGCAAATAGTTCAAAATGATTATTTCCATATAGAATTAAGCCCCGTTCACACCAAGAACGATAACTATAACGATAACGATATTAGCGTCAACACCTGCGAACGATATCGTCTGTTTATTCTAAGTGCACGCGCGTTTGCCGCTTTAAATTCTCGAGCACGTTACAGCAGGATGGATTCTGATTGGCTGTCAGTGTTTTATCGTTCATCAGCTGGAAAAAAAATAGTTTTGAAAGTGATCACAACGATATCGTTCCTCTGTATCGTTATCGTTATAGTTGTGGTGTGAACTATGCTATTCTTGAATATTGAGAACGATTTTTAGAACTATATCTTTATTGTTATCGTGCTTGGTGTGAACGGGCCTTTAGACCTAGCATTTTCTTCACTGCTCTATTCCTTTATATTTTATAAAAAAGTAAAAAAATAATTAAATGCATAATAAATAAAAAAGTATTGAATAAAAAACAAGTAATAAAAATAAGTATTCAAATTCATAAATAAAAAAGTTAAAAATAAGTAATAAGTAAAATAACAAGCATTAAAAATAGTAAATGAAAAACAAGTAGTAATTAAAAAAAATAAGTAATAAATAAAAACATAGTAAATAAAAGTAACAAATAAGTAATAAATAAAATAGGTGATAAAATAAGTAATACATACAATAAGTAATAAATAAAAAAGTAATAAAGTAAAAAAGTAATAAATGAAAAACAGAAATTTTAAATAAAAAAGTAATAATAACAATGTAAGTCATACATAAAAAGTAGTAATAAAAATAAGAAATAAATAAAAATGTAATAAAAAATATGTAATACAATAATAAATTAATACAAGTAATAAAAATATGCAATAAAATAAAGTAATAAATAAACATTACTACATGTATCAGTTTTAATGAATTGCATTTAAATGTAACTAATACATTAATTTATTAATAAAACATAAAAAAATAAAACACTGCTCCGGGTGTGTGTGTTCACTGCTGTGTGTGCGCACTTTGGATGGTTAAATGCAGAGCACTAATTCCGAGTATGGGTCACCATACTTGGCCACATGTCACGTCACTTCATATTAATATTTTTACCACAATCTATGCAGGAAAACATGCACAAAACCAAATTATTATTATTTTTCTAAACAATATCTTTTTTTTAACATAAACATTCATGCATTTGGCAAATTGTTTTATCTAAAGTGACTTACATTGCATTTAAGGTACTCTTTTAAAAATAAAGCGTTATAATAAACCATAATGAGCATCTGTCGTCCCAGTTAGGCTTTAGTTAGGCTTTTTGTTCACATATTCAGTCCAGTCAATTAATAAGCATGCATGTTTTTCAGTCAGACATCAAAATCATCATATTTTTTCATAATAATCCAGGAAAGTTACCCAGATGTCTCTGAAGTCATTTAGTTCATCCTTAATGAAGTACAATATAATTTCTAAAGCGACTCTTGATGATATTTTCTTCAAGCACTCTTTATCATCAGGACTCCTCTCTTTTTTCATGCTTTTTTTTCATAAACGTTTAGCTCAATGGTTCTCAACTGGGGCCCACTAGAGGCCCTCTGCAGACATGTAAGAGGGCCTCAAGATGACTTTAAATGATTTAAAATAAGACATAACAAGCATTGAAGTAACTTAAACCATTTAAAAACTAAAATCATAGGGCATAGTCGAACATTTTTATTACAGTTAACTACTTTACTCCAGGGTACTCCTGCATACTGATAAATAATGAACCTTTGTCCTCTTTACACTCTGATACTTCATTAAATTTAAAATCAATAAAAAAATATAAAATAGACTCTAGAAGAAAAACCCAAACCCCACATTACACTGACATAGAACTATTTATCTTAAAATTAGCTTAACATAGAACTACAGAAACTACTTAACTTAAAATGACCCTGTGTTAACAATTGTGAAAAATTATTGCACAAAAAAAACACATGCTTGTTTTTATGTTTATTTAGCAAATACAAATCTCATAAATCTTTCATATAAAAAATGAAAGCAAGAAAATCATCTTCTGTTTTGGCAAAAAGACAGACACTATTATATAAGACAAAGAATACATTGTATTTAAATCTATCAGTCAAACATGATTTTATTCTATTGGTGCTGCACAGCAATTATATAATGTAGCAATGAATTTAGAGCAGTTTCACATAGAGCTGTGTTAAACAAGTGCTCACAAGTTTCCTTATAAAAACATTGGCCCCATTGACTTTCATTGTATGGACAAAAAAACTGATACATTTTTGAAAATATCTTTTTGTTTGTGTGTGTGTGTGTTCCACAGATATAGGTTTAGGTTTAGGTTAATAATTCATTTTTATGTGTGAACTATCCCTTTAAATAAGTAGTTATTGAGGCTGACCAGACTGTAGAGGAGAGTTTTCCAGTTGAGATTGTGCAGATTGATTTGGGACTGATGTCTGGTTAATGTTACGCTGCTGATCTATAACAGAAACAAAGAGCATTATGATCACTCAAGAGTATCTGCAGTGACTCTTTAGTCTGATATTCAGATCTTCTCATGAGCCTTTACTCAGAAACTGTATTGTTGCTGTTCAGTTGTATTAATCATGTTATGAACTGCTCCACACCTTTGTTCTTCTTGTATCTCCACATCAGCAGCAGTGAGAGGAAGAACAACAGACAAACACTCAATCCCACAACCACACCAGCGACCAGAAGAGAAGATGAAGCTGCTGAGAACGGAGAACATGACAAACATGCTGATCTGATCATGAGTGACATACTGTATTACAATATTACAAAAGTACATGAAATCACTCATTATTTCAAGACTTCTGACTTTACTCCCTGAGCCCCTGTTGGTTATAACAATAATTTCATCAGAAAGATTGCATTTATGTTTATGCATCCAGCACATTCTAATAAACCTTATTTATCCTTAAAAAGGACGTGTGATAAAAGCAGATAAAAAAATCAATTGTGAGGCCTACAATGAAGTGTCATATCCTCTTAATCTTTGCATGTAAAATCTCGCACTTTACATTCTGTAGGAGCTTGTAGATTAAGTGTTAACTGAATGCAATAACTGTCTATTATACATCTATTGTTTTCTCAGAAAAAAATTATATTTTCATGCTGTTAAGAATAAATAAAATTGTTCAACTAATACTTTTGGTCTAACAGCCATATCAATAATTTAATGGTGATTTGTGTCCTTTTTAACAGTCTCTGATCCTCATTCACTGTCAATGAAAAGAGAAGCCAGGGCATTCAGCTGTAAATAATGCCATTGTGTTCTAGGGAAGAAAGTCATACAGGTCTGTACAAATATAAATGTGAGTAAATGATGACATGTTTCATTTTTTTGGGCAAACTATTACTCTAATTACTGAGAAAAGGTTTTTTTTTTTTTTTAGAAAGTTAATCTGTAACCTTATGAAGTTAAATATTTCAGGCGCAAATAGGACGAAATACACGCCATCATCAGAGTGTCATTCAATATTGAGGTGACGCTTTTAAACAGTGTACGCTTCTATCACTCTAATTCAGTGCTGAACACAAAGTTTGGTTACTTATACAAAACTGACAACTGCATTCTGAACTGAATTTAGCTGCAGTATATACTTGGTCTTTGTGTTCATCACCTGAGATTGAGGGTTTGGTTCAGTACACAACTGTACGACCCCCACTATGTCTAAGTTTCTCCATAGAATGACTGACTACATTTACTAAAATGTGTAATGCATAATAATTATCAACCACAGAGACCTTTCTTTAGTTTGATCAGACTTCCAGTTTTAATTAAGTTTGCAAAATAGTTAGCATTTTTGTTGTTGAGCTGAAATCTGGACGCTGTATGTGTTCATGTAGTAGTAAGGCTGGGTGATATGGCCAAACAAATTATCACGATAACATTTTTTATATCAGTCGATAACAATAATTATCATGATACATTTCAAATCTTTATTTCTTTCAAGTTTAAAGGCAGATTTCTGCTCCATAAGTGAAAGTTATAGAAACCAGACCATTAATTGTGGTTTTAAACTACTCTTTATGGTCAAAACATGACAAACACTTCACGTTTTGGAATACTTTACACTTTTCCAGTAATTTTTTTCTTAACAAAATAATTATTTTAATAGAAACAAAAAATAATGTATTAGTTTTTGCATGTTCTAATGAGTGATATTGTATCAAATTATGAAACAGGTTTGTGTTGCCTGACTTTGACATGTATATTCAGCTCAGTTTGCAGTGCAGGCTGCAATAATAATATATATATATATTTTTTGTCTCACAGAAATGCACATTTGGCTTGAGTTAGGATGCAGATGTAAATGAATGTCCATTATCAAAATTAGTAACATCTGTAAAGATTCTAACTACATTATTTGAATTATTCTGACTGTTTGACTTTTATTAAAATTAACCACTTTTCTCGATCATCATAACCACAGTTAAAACCACACATACAGCACCTCAATACCATGGTAAAAATGTAATGTCTCAGTTTCCCTGAAGGAGGGAACAGAGACGTCACATCGTGACCGACGAATTGGGATCTCGCTTCAAGAGACCAATCTACTGCGAGTGTAACTAAACGAGTTAATGCACATTGGCATGCAATTATTGCATCCAGCTTCCGCTGATCACAGCGTGAGCATAAAAAGTCAGTCGGTGCAATTCATACCAGGTTCTTGCTGAGGAGCCGATGACCCGGCTGCTCAGTGGTGGTACAGCAGCCATGGCGACGGGACGTGACGTGACGTCTCCGTTCCCTCCTTCAGTGAACGAGGGTTACATACGTAACCGAGACGTTCCCGTTCAGTCGGTCACTGCGAGTCCCGTCGTGACTGACGAATTGAGATTCCCTACCAAAGCGCCATGGATGCTGCCCCTTCCATTGCCCTGTGCAAGCCACCTGCACCCCTTTTTGGTGTAGGCCGGGGCTCGCAATAAGAAGACCATTCATCGTTGTCGTAGCACTACCCACTCAGTGAGATTGGATAACACTGAGAAAACGTACCCATTCCACTTGGAACAGGGACGCTGCAGAAGCCCCATCCTTCCCGAAGGAGGTTTTGGAAGCAAATACACATATGAACATCCGTTTAGGTTCATATGGAAAATTTGAGGTGATAGTAACCCTAATGGAATGACAGAATTCTGCCGGGGAAACAAAGTTTAAAGGCAGATTTCTGCTCCATAAGTGAAAGTTATAGAAACCAGACCATTAATTGTGGTTTTAAACTACTCTTTATGGTCAAAACATGACAAACACTTCACGTTTTGGAATACTTTACACTTTTCCAGTAATTTTTTTCTTAACAAAATAATTATTTTAATAGAAACAAAAAATAATGTATTAGTTTTTGCATGTTCTAATGAGTGATATTGTATCAAATTATGAAACAGGTTTGTGTTGCCTGACTTTGACATGTATATTCAGCTCAGTTTGCAGTGCAGGCTGCAATAATAATATATATATATATATTTTTTGTCTCACAGAAATGCACATTTGGCTTGAGTTAGGATGCAGATGTAAATGAATGTCCATTATCAAAATTAGTAACATCTGTAAAGATTCTAACTACATTATTTTAATTATTCTGACTGTTTGACTTTTATTAAAATTAACCACTTTTCTCGATCATCATAACCACAGTTAAAACCACACATACAGCACCTCAATACCATGGTAAAAATGTAACGTCTCAGTTTCCCTGAAGGAGGGAACAGAGACGTCACATCGTGACCGACGAATTGGGATCTTGCTTCAAGAGACCAATCTACTGCGAGTGTAACTAAACGAGTTAATGCACATTGGCATGCAATTATTGCATCCAGCTTCCGCTGATCACAGCGTGAGCATAAAAAGTCAGCAGCCATGGCGCCGGGACGTGACGTGACGTCTCCGTTCCCTCCTTCAGTGAACGAGGGTTACATACGTAACCGAGACGTTCCCGTTCAGTCGGTCACTGCGAGTCCCGTCGTGACTGACGAATTGAGATTCCCTACCAAAGCGCCATGGATGCTGCCCCTTCCATTGCCCTGTGCAAGCCACCTGCACCCCTTTTTGGTGTAGGCCGGGGCTCGCAATAAGAAGACCATTCATCGTTGTCGTAGCACTACCCACTCAGTGAGATTGGATAACACTGAGAAAACGTACCCATTCCACTTGGAACAGGGACGCTGCAGAAGCCCCATCCTTCCCGAAGGAGGTTTTGGAAGCAAATACACATATGAACATCCGTTTAGGTTCATATGGAAAATTTGAGGTGATAGTAACCCTAATGGAATGACAGAATTCTGCCGGGGAAACA